>NW_018404198.1:296000-337094 GCF_002113885.1 Mizuhopecten yessoensis
GTTGCCTTTTGCCCATTCACTAATCAAAATATGAAGGAATATTACATTATTTTATATCGTTAACTCTAAACAAATAAAGCAAGGAAAAATATCCTTGTCTGACCATACAAACATTTTATTCTAGCAAATTTGATTTTGTTACCTTGAACGAAGGTCATGGTCATCAATGTTTACAAAACTTAAATCCATTCACATGAACAACCTACTTGCCAAATATCAAGACCCAATGACTTTTGGTCATGAAGAAACACAACTTAAAGGAAAAGTGGAAAGAAAGCTATGTTTTTCTTTTTTTGAATCAAAAGTGTTATATGACAACTTTACCGGTTGTCAATTTTTATGAAATTCCTAGTATTGGAGGTTATCATTGGTAGCCAACTTTCAAGCAAGTATGAAAAATAGACTCGTTTTAGAACTATGTAAATTAACGTTTCAAAAAGGGAATTTTCTCATTAGTAATGAAATTTCACATACTTTTCTGCTTTAATATTCAATAAAGAGAACAATTCTTTCTTAAAATAGTGTAATATTTGGAATCAAAATAACAGTTGGAATATGTTGCACACGATGATGATATAATGTTAAGGTAATTGTGTCATTTAAATGCTTTAGGAGGAATTGTATTACCGCACCTTTAACACCCACACAGGTGTAAGTCAATGAGGTCCCATTTGTCATAAAATGAATTCTGAAAATAAATGTTCCTGATCAAAGCGTCCTATACCCATACCTTTTTGTATTTATCTTGTTTTGAAATTCCAAGCGGGGGCCGACGCTAAAGTTAAATATTCAGTCTCAGTAAATTTTAGCCAAAAAAACACCTCTGTTTAATCAAAAAGTATCTCATGCAAAGTACACGTAGCTTTATGTTTCTATTTGTTCAATATTGAATATACAGAACTTTGTGTGTAGACGTATTAAATAATAATAAAAATATTCAGCCGGAATCCACTGAATATCTAGTCTGTTACAGTTCAGCGTCATTGTCGGTGGAAGAATCGGTAATATGAGTAAGGCGTGCGCTTTTGGCGAGCAATAACGTTTTAGGAGAATCAGTTGAAGCATTTCCTCATATGTATAGGGAAAATGGCATTGGCTTGTGCAAATATAAATACTGTACATCCGTCCGTTTTTGACATTTTACGAGACATTTGTACTATATTCATTATAATTATATATGATTAAATTTAAAGTGACACATACATCGATGTATAATATTATATCTCATTAATGGATTTGAGAGACATATAAAAATGTTTGACCTGAATAAAAATGCCTTTAGTTGTTATTCCTCATAAATGTATCTCGGGCACAAAAAGGTACTTTGGGGTATATCTTTAAAGTACCTAAAAGTACCTCTGGCTTGATGTATACCTATAAAGTACCTCCATTTGGTTGGACTCTGATTTCGTCAAGGTACCTCAAAAGTCCTCATTTGGATTCTGGTTTTTTCTTCAAAGTACCCATTTGAGTTCCTTTTTAGGTATACCTCAATTCTCAAACATACGTTGATAAGGACCCAGTGTTATATGGGATTTAACTGTTGATATTACTTCTTTGACCCATAAGGTATACCTTTGGTACTCACATAACAGTACCTCTTTTTCCCTTGGGAAAGAACTAATCATTGTTCCTTTAATACATACTAAGTTGGTTTGCCATATTACTTACCTAATTCTAAATTGTAAAATGTTTTGTTTGTTATGTAAAAACTGATGTTATCCATGTTGCCAAATGAAAAAGAAATCTTTTTGTAACAAAGATAACTTGAACTACATGTAATGCAAAAGTAGTGTGAAAGATCTGGGTAGTATATGTACTATGTGCAAATAGTGGTTCTGTCAGTCAGCTGAATTTTGGTATAGCACCTTAAGTCCCTTCCATCTATGAAGAGTATTTGATTTCTACCATATCTGGGTCTTGAGAAGAAGGTTTTTGAAATTTCAGTCAATTCAACCCTTTTTTTGCCCCACCCATCATCCCCTAGGGGTTAGTCAGGGCTTAAATGTGCATACTATCAAACTTCTATCCAATGCTGATAATGATAACCAAAATTGAACTAATTCCAATGGAAATTAAACAAATGTTGGTCCAAAATGTGATTTCCCATATAAACTATAGTAAAGTTTACCCCTCCCCAAGGGGAAACGTGAGACTCCATGGTCATGTAATTCACTATTTTGGTTAAGCACCTTAAGACCCTTCCATATATGAAGAGTATTTGATTTTACCATATCTGGATCTTGAAAAGAAGATTTTTGAAATTTTAGTCAATTTGCTCCTTTTTTGCCCCGCCCCTCAGGCCCCTGGTGGCTGGGGACCATATTATTCACAATTTTGGTTGACCTTTGGCCATGGAAGTTTTTTGCAAAAGTTCATTGAAATTGGTTCAGAGGTTTCTGAGGAGAAGTCGAAAATGTAAATTGTTTACGGACGCACGACGCCGGACAAAAGGCTATCGCAATAGGTCACTTTGTCTCAGGTGACCTAAAAATAGAAAAGAAAAGTCCATATATTTTTTTATCTAAATTAAGTACAGCTCTATAAATAGAAAGCAACAACGACAACACATGTTTAGATATCAAAGTTTTACTTTTATCATTTAAAATGATACAGTACTATTGTCTTCTCAAAACATAACAAAATAACAAACTAAATTAAATCAATGTAGTTTTTAAGCACTCCAATATATGTATAAATAGTACCAGTATAATAAAAGTTCAAACTCGTGCATTCTGCAAGCAGATTTCTGAAAAAACATGTTATATAAAATACAAAACGTCCGAGCAAGGAAAGTGTCTAATCCGATATTTATATACTGTGGTAAGATATTTAAGATAAGATCTCATCATAAGCTTCATATAGCTTTGGTCAGATGACTTTCTTTTATTAATTCTGACCTGCTTTGCTTCATAATCATATAATGTCATAACAAAATGCTTACCAGTTATATCAAGATACAAATTTTTACATTGATCTTTGACCAAATGACCTTGAGCCTAGGTCAGTTGACACCTAAGTTGTTTGATTTTGATGAACTTTGCTTCATAATGTCATAACAAATTGTTTACTAATTAAGATATGCTAAATGTGACCTTGACTTTTGACCCACTGACCTTGAGCTTTGATCAGTTGCTACCGTTTTTGCTTCATAATGTCATTATATAAATATGACATTCATTAACAGGTGACAGTGAATGTTGTCAACCCGAGAAAAACATTGTCACCCGAGGCGTGGCCGAAGTCAAGGTCACATTTAGCAAACGTTCTTGTGACCATCACGGTGGGGAAACGAAGCGGTGAACGCACATTTTTCGCGCATGTGATATTTTTCACTGTCTCATGGCAATATCACCCGCGCCCCTTAAAACCAATGTATTTTCGGAGGGTGACAGAGACTTTTGTTTAATTTTCTCCCAACCAATCAAATAGCTAGAAATTCACTTGAGGTGTAACAAAACAAAATGTTTACTAGCTAAGCGATAAAAAATGACCTTGACCTTTGATATAATGACCATGACCCTTGATCATTTGACTTCTTCTTTGATTTTGACCAATTTTGCTTCATAATATCATAACAAAATGTTTACCAGTTAAGAGAAACAACATTTGAAAATGTTTATGCTAAAATCTAAGATGGCTGATTAAAATCCAATCAGACCAAAAACTTACCAAGCAGAACTAAGGTCAAAGGGAAATCATTGTGTTTAATTTAAAAAAGATCATTTATTTCCATCAATATTCTGCAAACGCAAAAAATCAGATGGAAAGCTGGACGGACTGGTTTACCCGATTACTATAGGACAACCGCATCTCTGATGCAGGGCCCTAATATATGTATGAAATTATGAAAAACATTAATACAGCACGTTCCCCAAATTCGTTAATGAATGAAATGTAAAGTAATACTTTTGTTAACATATGGAGACAATCACATTAGAAAAATACGTATTCACCACTTCCGTTAAATTTCCATTACAGGTGTATCAAATTATGCCTTTTGAGAGTTATAGTCATCATCATGTAATCCAGATCTGAATTAATAGAATATGTTCGCAAGCATAAAAATCGAAGGTTCACAGTTCAAATTGTATTTTACGAACTAGACATTGTTCAGGAAGTTAAATCGCCTCATGCATTGCAGAAGTCAATCGGGGCCATCTGTTGTCATTTGGGTGCCATTATTACCCATTTCCATTCATACAGATTGAGATAATGTAAACTTATTGATGCTATCAGCAGTGCTCTCAAACATAAGGAGAAATAGTTATTTCACTGAAAAAGCGTTCAACCTAGCTTGTGTAAGTGCAGTACTGGCCTGTACCCGTCACTAGTAGCTATTAGTATCATTTCAATTTATGCAATCAAAAAAGGCATACAGTTATTTTGTCCAAAGAACTGTTAGTTGTATAAAGGATTGACTTTAGTAATAACTGTTCTGCAGATAGCACACAATCTGCTGGTAGATTCCAGGTGCAATGCACATACCATGCAAAACGTGTGCCGTCATGGCACCAAGAAGGCACTCCGTTGTCTATCAGTGCAGATTCCACAATCCCCATCTGTTGGAAGTCTCATTGAGACCTAAACCAAACAAAAATGTAGCTTATAGAGACTTGATTAAACTATACAAAAAAATTCAGTTAAATAATTGTTGTAACTTGAAACCCAATATGTTGATATTTTCAACTGTCCTCTATCTTATTTAATTGTCCATCTGCATGTCCAATCAATATTTTTATGATTACAAAAACTTATACATCCAAATTAGTCTACTTAATTTAAATATAAAAGCAATTTGATGCACCGGCCCATTGCTGGTTGCATCATGATAATTCTTTGGAATGTTTACTGTAACAGTTTGAGTTTCAACATACACACAACACAACTTACTGTTGATGTCCCAGCATTGGCCCATAGGTTGGTGCTGGTGTCTGTACATGTACTGGTATTGTTGGGACTGTTAGGGCCGACATTGTAGAGATAGGAGTTAAATTGTTGTGATGGGCCTTACTGGTGGTGTCACGACAGGCATTGTTGTGGTTGGTGTTACCGGTACTTGTGATGCTGGTGTAGTTACGTTGCCCATAGTGAAGACATTTGTGGAGGTCGACGTAGCTACATGACTGTATTCCACAAATGGATCAGGCAAATCAAATCCATCAAAATCCGATGATCCAGTCTCGAGGCCCTCAATGTCAAAAACAAACAAACAAAATATGCAATGATTTTTATATTAAAATTGATCAGTTGTAATTGAATACATGTACTTCATTTTTGTAACTTAATGTATGTTGCACATAGAATTGATAACCATAAAAATGGTATGCATATTTGTTCAATAAACATTTACAAAATTAAAATTGTGTAAAAATTTAATTGAGATTCATAACCATCTGTTGTTGAAAGGTTATCAATGTTTGCAAATAATTTGCCTGAAGTACTAGTATGTTATGTATGTTCGAAATGTTAATTGCTTGAAAGTTTTGAATTCACAAAGTACTCTCTATTATAGCCTTGCAAACCCATATAAACCTATAAAAAATATATGTGCTTTTAATGATATGATTTACATAGGGAGACCAAAGAATTTTTGAATTAAGATGTTTGCAAAAAGCCAAAGTTCATAACTATTTAAAAACAAAAGAGCAAGATACAAAAAAATAAATAAAAAAATACAGCACTTTTCATTTTAAAATGATAACTCTTTCCTAGCAGTCAATCAAGTTTTGATAAAAACCATTTATCATATCCGGTATATGTTCATTTGTCACTGAATTTAGTCATTGATTTGCAACTATTATGAGTTGGCTGATAATTAATCCCACCTGTGTAAAATGTAATTGTTTTTGTACATACCTTTTGCTTTGTTAGCAAATCTATGCGTGGTTTTTGTGTACACGCAACATTTGTCAGATAGTTATCAAGAGGGAAGCTTGTTTCCAGGATCTCCTCTCCTTTGCTGGTGCCAAGTTTTGTTTCCATTCTCCTTATTTTCCCTTTGAATTCTTTTCATTTGGAAAATACCTCTCCTCTAACTTGTTCAGTGTTAGGCCATAGGTACTATCTGATGGAAGTGACAATGTTCCTGTTCCTCCAGTTGTGCAACCCCTACTGCTTTTCACCTGGGCATAGCGACGTTCCCCATAAAAAAAATGCATCCAGCCAACTTGGATTGTGGAAGTAGATTGTTTTTTCTTCTTTCCTAACGACTGCTGAAGTTGATAATAACCAATTAAACAAGTATGAATATATCTTTGGAAAATCTTCAGAATTATTTCATCATTCTATGTACATGTACCAATTATACTTTGTTAATCATATTCCATATATGTATCGTTTATTTTACCAATAACTTAAATTAAACTATACTGGTACTGTACTCATTTTTCAGATACACATGTGTACTAAAATTTGACTGATTGCAAACTTAAATTATATATAGAAGAAATACACATATGTACACTTGACACCATGATTAGCTATTACCAGTATAAATGAGTATTTCATCAGTTTAACTTTAATTGCTGTATACTAATTAATGACCATGACTACTAGCACTAGCAATTACAATTAAGATTTAGAATTTAATCTGAATGTCCAACATTTTTCATTAAAACACATTTTTTAAAAAGAAAAGAAAAGTTTCTATTATTTTGTGATATCGAAACTACATGTAATAACTACCAAACTAGTCATGTAGTCGCAAATAATTTGCCACAAAAGATGGCATTGTTATCCCCGCAGCTAATAACTGTACGTTTAGCCATGTATCAGCCAATCAGAAGCCAGGTTGGCCATCGCGAATCTGACTCTCAAATTGATAAGTATAAACAAAGTTGGCTAATATTGCATAATATCAATCAATCGCATGCCGGGCAACCACAGCCATCTTGCAGAGGTAGAATTTACATTACCAAAATACACCTACATACTAAATTTGATTGAACTAATCCACACTATTTGCATTTTAACCAATCAGAAGCGATAAGAGTAGGATGCTTCAGACCAACTTTATCATGTCAACACCCATTTAACCTATAGAGTAGAAATTTAAATCATTCATTTATTGGACTCTGCCTCTCTGTCCCGAGGAAGAAACACATGTCATTTAATACCAGGTAGACATTTCTACAAAGTTAGTCCTCTTGGCCAATTGATGATCCAGATCAACTATAATAACTCAAAATCCCTTTACTACTGAATGAGAAGTGATTTTTACAAATTCACCTTTATTTCCTTTATTTGGCCTGGACTCTCTGCCCGTGGTAGAACACTCTGTATAATCATAAACAATATCAAAGTTGATTCATATGGTGACACGTATTCCTAGGCAGCTGCATTATAAAATTAGTATATTTATACTCACACTTTTTCTTTTCTTCTCCATGATTTTCCCCACCATGTGCTTGACTATAAACCATCATGGTCTATTTCTAATAATGATGACCTTGACCTAAGAAACTTTTTAAACATTTATTACACATCTGCTTATCACACTCTATGACCTTGTTTAATTTAAAAAAGATTAGCATTCTGGAATCTGCGATAAGGACAGTATATAACACCCATGGTCTATTTTTAGTAACAGTGACCTTGACTTTGACCTTAGAACATTTTAAACCCCTATTGCACATCTTCATGTACGTATCACAATAAATAATTAAAAAATGTTAAATTTCAAAACGATTAGTCCTTTAAAAAATTTGGATTCCGGAAACGAAAGTGTAAATGGATAGACTGACGGCCACCATGATTACTATAGGGCACCCACATCTCCAATGCAGTGCCCCAACAAAGTATTTTTTGGGGGTTTTGATCTCTTGATCTCAATACATTTTATTATTGCCTCAATTTGGTGTTACAAAATATTTCGCTATTTACCATTAAAGAAATATGAAATATTACCTCTAAACAAGTGAATTTTATTTCACATACCGGTCTGGTACAAATTCCAGGTCAATATCACATAATTATAACACCCCCTCCCCTCCAAATGAAGGGGTATCTGCTTCTCTATCCGTCATATATATACATGTATAATAAAAAAAAAAGGTGGTCTCTCAGGCTTCTGTAGACGGTTTACCCTTGTATAAACGAATTTATTTATTTTATATAAAATTAATCAACGAGATTAATCAATTCTATATCACATGTACAGATTGTTAGATTCTATTTATTATATAATTCGAGAAAGTCGCCTACATAATCATTATCAATACGTCTTCTCTAGATAGCAACGACTGATAAAAAAGGACACATTGAATTTGTAGCTCGCTGTTATGGTTCAGAAAAAATGGAAAAGGGGGTATATTAAGTAATGAAATAACTAATAAAACGTCACCACTCGTTCAATTATTAGTATTATGTGAGGGTAAATGTGTTGTATTCGGACAAATGGAACGAGAGTATCATCATTTAAGAAAACCCGCCTGCCCTCTGATTGGATGAAATAACATTTGATATCTCTACTTTCAAAATGTTTTCTCTCCACACACGAGAAATATTAGCAATTTAAGATAAATATATATGTGTATATTTAAACGTAACTGTAAACTTACCAGATGCATATTTCATTCTGCATGTATTTCAGCCTAACGTGCAGGTACATGTACCTTGTTCCTGTGCCGTCGTCGTTAATGGTTTATACTGTGACATACAACCTTGGCTGCTTTATTATAACGTTATGTCAACATACATATCTTGCTATATATAATTGATCATAACATGCAAACATATTTATGTCGAGTTAATTAAAATTCGATATATCTTATCGGCATAATTAACTTAATCATTACGATAACTTATAATATAACACAATACATCGACTTTTAGTTATCGACATACGATTTAAGACGAGTTTCTACATTTCGACATTATTTTTCTACGCGTAAACTATTTTGACAAGTTATGATATAACACGAAATGTCGACATTTATATGACGATATGTCTAGTAAAATGTCGTTAATTCGACATACCTTATGTCGATAAAGTGACATGTATTACAATAAGTAGAGGTCCATTTACGTTTCCGTAGTTACCCACTTACGAGATAATTATCTCGGCAAAATTATCTCGGCAAATGTGATAATATGTCGACATAATTTAACAGTTATGTCGACATCTTCTCAGATTATGTCGACATATTCTCAGATTATGTCGACATCTTTCAATAATTATGTCGACATACGTAACTCGTAAGTCGCAAGTGGATGGCAGAAATATGCCACCATAGATGTCTGAAGTTGAACGTAACCCACACACAGGGAATAGCACCTTTAAACATCAGGTACAGTACTAGTATGCCACTGAATGACATGCGTCCTATAGCTGTCATGTCCTTCGTCGGCTCGTCGGTAATGCTTGAGGCCAAACAGTTAGAAATATGAAGTGATCTACAATACTGTCGAAACAGAAGGGGAGGTGCATAGAAAACCTTATTTCACGAGTTTCAAAATTCAGAAAAGTTATGAATAATTAAAATAGAAAAGAAGAGAAATGATTACACTACAAGCGTGCCACTCTCCATCATCATCATCATCATCATCATTATCATCATCATCATCATCATTCTTTATTCCTCAAAAATGATAGTGTATAATACAAAATTAAGAATAAGAAAATTATGCAATGTACAAATTGTGGTTAAATACATATTTCGTTATCGTTCACTGTATCATTGTTCTTTGCGGGAGGGTGTATTCACCCTTTCATTCAATCTGGTAAAGTTTACATTATACTAGATCTGCAGCGTTGAAATTTATCTGTGCTGCTTTCCAAAGGAAAGAAGCACTGTCTTGCGCAAATTCACAGCACAGAGTTTTGTTATCAAAATCATGAATGTCTATGGTTCCTTTGGATAGAGCTACTACAAATTCCTCTTCAAGCTTACTATGTAGATATTTCCAGCTTACTATGCATATAACACAGCTTACCATGTAGATATTTCCAGCTTACTATGCATATAACACAGCTTACCATGTAGATATTTCCAGCTTACTATGTATGTCACTACAGCTTACCATGTAGATATTTCCAGCTTACTATGTATATCACTACAGCTTACCATGTAGATATTTCCAGCTTACTATGTATATCACTACAGCTTACCATGTAGATATTTCCAGCTTACTATGTATATCACTACAGCTTACCATGTAGATATTTCCAGCTTACTATGTATATCACTACAGCTTACCATGTAGATATTTCCAGCTTACTATGTATATCACTACAGCTTACCATGTAGATATTTCCAGCTTACTATGTATATCACTACAGCTTACCATGTAGATATTTCCAGCTTACTATGTATATCACTACAGCTTACCATGTAGATATTTCCAGCTTACTATGTATATCACTACAGCTTACCATGTAGATATTTCCAGCTTACTATGTATATCACTACAGCTTACCATGTAGATATTTCCAGCTTACTATGTATATCACTACAGCTTACCATGTAGATATTTCCAGCTTACTATGTATATCACTACAGCTTACCATGTAGATATTTCCAGCTTACTATGTATATCACTACAGCTTACCATGTAGATATTTCCAGCTTACTATGTATATCACTACAGCTTACCATGTAGATATTTCCAGCTTACTATGTATATCACTACAGCTTACCATGTAGATATTTCCAGCTTACTATGTATATCACTACAGCTTACCATGTAGATATTTCCAGCTTACTATGTATATCACTACAGCTTACCATGTAGATATTTCCAGCTTACTATGTATATCACTACAGCTTACCATGTAGATATTTCCAGCTTACTATGTATATCACTACAGCTTACCATGTAGATATTTCCAGCTTACTATGTATATCACTACAGCTTACCATGTAGATATTTCCAGCTTACTATGTATATCACTACAGCTTACCATGTAGATATTTCCAGCTTACTATGTATATCACTACAGCTTACCATGTAGATATTTCCAGCTTACTATGTATATCACTACAGCTTACCATGTAGATATTTCCAGCTTACTATGTATATCACTACAGCTTACCATGTAGATATTTCCAGCTTACTATGTATATCACTACAGCTTACCATGTAGATATTTCCAGCTTACTATGTATATCACTACAGCTTACCATGTAGATATTTCCAGCTTACTATGTATATCACTACAGCTTACCATGTAGATATTTCCAGCTTACTATGTATATCACTACAGCTTACCATGTAGATATTTCCAGCTTACTATGTATGTCACTACAGCTTACCATGTAGATATTTCCAGCTTACTATGTATGTCACTACAGCTTACCATGTAGATATTTCCAGCTTATTATGTATGTCACTACAGCTTACCATGTAGATATTTCCAGCTTATTATGTATGTCACTACACCTTACTATGTATATAACTACAGCTTACCATGTAAATATTTCAAGCTTACTCTGTATATATCTTCAGCTTACTATGTAGAGATATCCAACTTTCCCTGAAAACCGTAGCTCAATATATAGATACATTTTGTATCTCCAGCTTACTATGTAAATATTTCCAGCTTACTATGTGGATATTTCTAGCTTACTCTATAGATATATTCAGCAACTTTGTTTTTGTCTTCAGTCTACTCCGATATATCTCCAGCTTACTTCGTAGATGTGTTTAGCTTACTCTGTATATTTCTCCAGCTTACTCTTTGGATTTCTCCAGCTTACTCTGCAGATGTCTTCAGAGCTTTCCGTAGATGTCTCTAACTTACAGCTATGAAAGATCAATTAACTCTATGGCTCAGTTTGTTAGAGTGCTAGTCTAGTGAATTTGAGATTTCAAAGATCGAAAAAACTTTTTGTTTTAAATAATATACACTCACTTTGGAATCTTAAATAAACGCGTGTATCACAGTTGTTTGGATATTAAGATTTAAACGCCATTATCTTACTACATGATATATATTTTTTGTAGCATGGTTCCTTAGTGGACAATTTTGTTAGCATTTTCTCATATTTCTCTTAAAATTCTACATTAAAAATGAACCAAAAAAGTTGATGAACAATGAAAATATGATATATTTAAAAATTCAATTATAAAAGTTCAATATTAGTATATTTACTTTGATCAAATTTAGGATAATAATTATCTAAAACGAAGAATATAAGTTTTAAATCAATTTTGATGGACAGAGTTACATGAAATTCAACAGAACATCACGAACCTGCTTCAGGAGATGCCTGAATTGCCACTACTGTACCCACACCGCCCTACTATCATCTAAATCACTACACTTAAACCAAGAACATTGCAGAGGAAAAGGTCCACTTATAACCCAATAACGTAACGTAAAAAGTCAGACATGCGACGTCATATTTTTTGTGAATATAGAAACAAATAAAAAAATTGTCTCATTTAAATAAAAATATAGTTATTATCATTACCGCTATGTGCAATTGACCAGCTATCTGTCCGGAAGATGTTCGGCTGCGACTCATTCAAGTAAGTTAAAATTGCAATAAAAACTGATCTTGATCTCTAAAAATCTACCTTATTGATCTTCACCTCTCTATAAATCTACCCAACCGATCTTCACCACGCAATAAATCTACCCAACCGATCTTCACCACGCAATAAATCTACCAACCGATCTTCACCTCTCTATTAATCTACCCAACCGATCGTCACCACGTTATGCATATACCTATCCTATCTTCACCTCTCTATTAATCTACCCAACCGATCTTCACCACGCAATAAATCTACCCAATCGATCTTCACCACGCAATAAATCTACCCAACCGATCTTCACTAAGCAATAAATCTACCCAACCGATCTTCACCAGGCAATAAATCTCCCAACCGATCTTCACCACGCAATAAATCTACCAACCGGTCTTCAACACGCAATAAATCTACCAACCGATCTTCACCACGCAATAAATCTACCAACCGATCTTCTCCTCTCTATTAATCTGCCCAACCGATCGTCACCACGTTATGCATATACCTATCCTATCTTCACCTCTCTATTAATCTGCCCAACCGATCTTCACCACGCAATAAATCTACCAACCGATATTCACCACGCAATAAATCTACCCAACCGATCTTCACCACGTTATAAATCTACCCATCCAATTTCACCTCTCTATAAATCTACCCAACCGATCTTCATCTATCTATTTATCAACCTCACCAATCTTCATCATTATGCAAATCTATCTTACCATTTCGCAAGGTTGCTCAACTCATGAATGGCACTGTATTAGTCTGTGTTTTTTATTTTTATTTTTTTCGACCTGCAACTGAACAAAAGAAGTGATTACGGCAGTGCAAACAATTAAATTCTTTGTCGACTTTTAGTCCATCTGTCTCTTTATCAAGACAGGATACAAAAATGATGAAACTGATAAAAAAACATGCCTTTCTTCTCTATCATCCAAATATTTGAAGCGTGGTCGTAACATCTTTAGCCCGTTGTACAGGGACTTACGCGGTTAGTCGAGTTGTACAGGGACTTACGCAGGTAGTCGAGTTGTACAGGGACTTACGCAGGTAGTCGAGTTGTACAGGGACTTACGCGGTTAGTCGAGTTGTACAGGGACTTACGCGGTTAGTCGAGCTGTACAGGGACTTACGCGGTTAGTCGAGTTGTACAGGGACTTACGCGGTTAGTCGAGCTGTACAGGGACTTACGCGGTTAGTCGAGTTGTACAGGGACTTACGCGGTTAGTCGAGCTGTACAGGGACTTACGCGGTTAGTCGAGTTGTACAGGGACTTACGCGGTTAGTCGAGCTGTACAGGGACTTACGCGGTTAGTCGAGTTGTACAGGGACTTACGCGGTTAGTCGAGCTGTACAGGGACTTACGCGGTTAGTCGAGTTGTACAGGGACTTACGCGGTTAGTCGAGCTGTACAGGGACTTACGCGGTTAGTCGAGTTGTACAGGGACTTATGCGGTTAGTCGAGCTGTACAGGGACTTACGCGGTTAGTCGAGTTGTACAGGGACTTACGCGGTTAGTCGAGCTGTACAGGGACTCACGCGGTTAGTCGAGTTGTACAGGGACCTACGCGGTTAGTCGAGTTGTACAGGGACTTACGCGGTTAGTCGAGTTGTACAGGGACTTACGCGGTTAGTCGAGTGGTACAGGGACTTACGCGGTTAGTCGAGCTGTACAGGGACTTACGCGGTTAGTCGAGCTGTACAGGGACTTACGCGGTTAGTCGAGCTGTACAGGGACTTACGCGGTTAGTCGAGCTGTACAGGGACTTACGCGGTTAGTCGAGCTGTACAGGGACTTACGCGGTTAGTCGAGCTGTACAGGGACTTACGCGGTTAGTCGAGCTGTACAGGGACTTACGCGGTTAGTCGAGCTGTACAGGGACTTACGCGGTTAGTCGAGCTGTACAGGGACTTACGCGGTTAGTCGAGCTGTACAGGGACTTACGCGGTTAGTCGAGCTGTACAGGGACTTACGCGGTTAGTCGAGCTGTACAGGGACTTACGCGGTTAGTCGAGCTGTACAGGGACTTACGCGGTTAGTCGAGCTGTACAGGGACTTACGCGGTTAGTCGAGCTGTACAGGGACTTACGCGGTTAGTCGAGCTGTACAGGGACTTACGCGTTAGTCGAGTTGTACAACCTAGTACCATCGGGATTCTTCAACGATAAAATAATGAAAACGTGATTCGTTTGATTTCTATATAATACCTTATTTATAATCTAACAGGATATATAATACCTCAATATGTATTTCGTACTTTTGAGATGTAATCAGTCAAACTTGTTTCGTGATCTCAATATAATTATTGAATTATTATGCAATTGAAACCTTGAAGTCTATCTTCATATATTTAGTGTATTTATCTATCTACACAAATCAAAATATCTACACGATTTGTTGACGCATACGATACCGTAACCTCATATATTTATGTCAATGAAATTCTTATTTTTCAAAGTCTATCCATGTAGAAATCATTTAGCGGACATTAAGAATAATGTGGTAAATATTCTCATCATTTTCAGTAGTGGTAAAAAGGCATTTTTACCACTACTATTTTCATACTCAACGTTACATTTTTGACTTAAGAAGAAGTTATACCACACTGCTGAGCGAGCTTCTTTCCCTCTTGAATATCTCGGGAGGTGTAGTGAGTGGACGCTGTGATAAACAAAAAAACACAAATAAAAGGTCCTATAGGGATATTGAGACGAAGTTTGTAAGCAGATATATCTTCCAAAGAGAGTTACGGCCTCCTGGCCTCCTTCAAGAGCGAAAGTCAAGGATGGAAGCACGGGGTAATGAGTCAAGTTGTCTTGAGACAAATAAACCACAAAGTGTTTTAATGGATGATGAGATACATGATATATATATATATATATTATATAGCCTTGCTTAATAAAATAGAAAAATGGCTTCTCTTATAAAATAAGTGAACAATTATCATTATATCTAAAAAAAAAGTTTGCAATCCCCCCCCCCCCCCCCCCGGGGGGGGGGGGGGGAGAACTTTTTTTTTTTTAAAAAAAAAGTTTTAAACCCCCCCCCCCCCCCTGTGTGTGTGTATGTGTGTACAGTATATAATTAGTCTCTTGGAAAGAGGTGTCCGTTGTGAAGGGAATTGTAGTCAATGTAATGTATGCTTGTTGCTTTGTGTGTAAATGTGTTGTTTATAAAAAAATAAAAATTGAAAAAAAAAAAAAATAAATTTCCACCCCAAACCCCCCCCGGGGGGGGGGGGGGGATTGAAATTTTTTTTTTAAAATAAATTAAATTTTTTTCTTTTTTTTTAAAAAAAAAGAAAAAAATTATTATTATAAAAAAAAAAAAAAATAAAAATTGAAAAAAAAAAAAAATAAATTTCCACCCCAAACCCCCCCCGGGGGGGGTTTGGGGTGGAAATTTATTTTTTTTTTTTTTCAATTTTTATTTTTTTTAAAAAAAAAGAAAAAAATTATTATTATAAAAAAAAAAAATTTTTAAACCCCCCCCCCCCCCTGTGTGTGTGTATGTGTGTACAGTA
The DNA here is from genome assembly GCF_002113885.1 of Mizuhopecten yessoensis. Classification (NCBI taxonomy): domain Eukaryota; kingdom Metazoa; phylum Mollusca; class Bivalvia; order Pectinida; family Pectinidae; genus Mizuhopecten; species Mizuhopecten yessoensis. Next base: position 312,005 of record NW_018404198.1, read on the forward strand.
TATAATTAGTCTCTTGGAAAGAGGTGTCCGTTGTGAAGGGAATTGTAGTCAATGTAATGTATGCTTGTTGCTTTGTGTGTAAATGTGTTGTTTATAAAAAAATAAAAATTGAATAAAAAAAAAAATAAAAAAAAATAATATATATATATGACATAATTACAATTATCGTTCCTTCCCCCCTTACATAAACGAAATGGCACAAATCAGCCACCGTACCATACTCCCAGACAAGTGTTCAGCTTTTGGTACGGCACCGTATCGGGCATACTGACGTTACCTATTCATGTGAGAATGCCTTTCACTTTTTCTTTGAAAGGGGTTTTATATTTCAAAATTTGAATGCCTCATCTATAGAGTAAAATTTCGAGTTGCTTTTGCTTGGCAGTTCCGATGTTTCGGTGGAACTTAATACTTTCGTTTATAGACATGTCCTTTATTTGATCAAAGCTAGCGATAGATTTCGAACGGTGTTTTTATGCTTTGTATTTGTGTCTACGTGAATCTGTTAGGTCTATATGTCTATGCCTGTTATCATTGTTTTGATATAATTGTAAAATGTATGACGGGAGAAAACGATATTAAGTTGTAATGACTTGTGCCTAATCCTTTGTTCAATTCTAATTGGCAATAACATATATGTTTTCTTTTTATACAAGTCGGTCAATCTGTTCGAGCGATAGATATTTTATCAACTTCTTGTAAATCTCTCGTAATTCTGCACCACTTTATATAATTTCTGAACTAGGTCAATTGTGTTCCCGCGTCGCTTAGAGAGGTTTAACGATACGTAACGATACGTTGCGGTTATAAATATCTCAAGGTGCTGGAATGCGACCTTCTGGGTTTAATAGGTATATGTAAACACAAGACAGCAAGGGAGATAACTCGTAAATATTGCATATTTACATAAGGGACATCACTCTATTGATCTTCAACATTTATCACTTTTCAGACCGTTCAATTTCAATATAAAATGTCGGACCTTTGAGCTACGTATCCTGCAGTTATATGGAAGAGTTTATTCACTCTTTTTTTTTTTATTATTCTTTGTCTAAGAGTTAAAAAAATGAGAGGATTATTGCAAAACTTATAATACTTGATGAAATAATGATTATAATAATGCGCATGAGTTGCAGTCAGGGATTATGTTGATGGCAACGGTCAAGGTCATTCCTTTCATTGCCTGTGGCATCCACACGCGTAACCGATCGATATTTTATCTTTAACCAGGCAGGCTTAAATATGGTTTATGTGAACACTATGGAAGCAAATTATTGTAAGTACTACAAAATTTGCTATCTCATATATAAAATAAACTTTTTTTTTCTTTCAGTTTTCTGAAAATCTATATTAAAGAAAGTAGAAAGTCTTATTTATATAGTGAATTATCTAATATCTCCAATAATATCTCGGTTTAAGATCTTTTGCTGAACACAAAAGAAACAAAGTACACATACACATAAAAAATCCACTGTATCAATATTTTTATTCATGAAAATATTGAATAAAAGTCAATATAATAAATCAAAATTTACAGAAATACACATACGACATATTTTTCACAAATACATTTTACAACCCGAATTCAATGTTGTTGTTGTTTTTTTTTTTTTTTTTTTTTTTTTAAAAAATTTNTTTTTTTTTTTTTTTTTTTTTTTATAAAAATCTGAGGTAGCAGTCAAGAGTATTTCAGCGGTTTTCGTATCTCTTTTGAATTGCCAACATTTCACTATCAATAGTAACCATGTAGTTGTGTCGATACATTTTTTTTTTATATTATTCATATCAGCCAGCTTTGGAAAAATGTCATCTGTTCCGGCACACTTCATCGTTATGTACATTGTGATGTTTTCGGAAGCAACATAAAATGTATCTGTAAATATATTAATTTTAAAATTAATAAAAATAAGTTTTAACATTCCAAAGCAATATAACTGTTGAAGATCACAGAGTATCATGCCACTGTAAAATGATCTTGACTGCTATCTTAGACGTAAGTGTAACATACTTCCGGTGTGCCACTTCCGGCCTACAACCAACCAGTCCGGTAGTTCTTAATACGGAACCCCAACTTATATCACCCTGCTGTTATAGACCGGAATGGGACTCGTTAAACCGAAAAGTGCTCGTCCCATGAGCTAGAATACGCCAAAGGAAGTGCGTGCCAAAGATGGTAGCGTACGTTATCATCAGAATGCCAAGAACAGCAGTAGCCGTATCGTCTTGTTAACGTCCTCGCCAGTGTCATATGAAACGGAGCGTTGACAAAGAGCCCAGTCGATATCTCAAACATCGTTATACTTGTAACATTTTTTCTCTCTCGCCACGATGATTTATAAAATAACAAATAAAAATAAATCAATAAATCAATATAAAATCAAAGCAGCTAAGCTTGGGTAAATGGTTTAAAACTTTTCTTGGCATAAAAATATAAATAAATTGAAATAAAAATATTATCACATTCAGTTGCAGTTATGTCGACGTTTGTCTTCTTTGTTATCATATCAGGACTAAACATTATCATGTTTCTAAATCGTCTGTTGTTGCCTCACAATAAAGTGGTGACCGGGTCAGACCGGATCTAGATATATCGTGTATTTCTAATAAGTCATCACAACGCCCCGAAGTCGGTTTCGTGAGCTTCTACTTCCGGAAGTTTTGGACGATATACCTCCTTTACTTCCATCACAGTTACTAGATAGCTAGATAACTGTGATGGACGGGAACACCGGTGTATACGCATATTATACCGCGGATAATATTGAGCGCTCGATTGATAGGTCCAGCCTCATCAACATATCAACCGTGACCTCACTTTTTGTTTTGCTTTTTGTTTGTTTTAAATGATCGCATGCTTTATTGGTGTAGGTAAATTCTCGGATAAAAACCTTGCCATTAACAGTCATCAGAGTAACAAGGCAGGCAACTTAATTATTAGACGCAATGTACGATTGAGTTGATGAGGCTTGACACAGATATACATGGTTTCTGCCAGCCGAGTTTAATTACAGATCCGGACGAGTAGCCTTGTTTATACTAAAGGTAGTCATGTAGTATAGGTCTAGGTTACATATGGCAAACAGATAACATTGATAATAGCTGTTTGATTATAATTAAAGAAAGACTTTTAGATATTTATAGACAAGATTGTATAGAACAAATTAGAACATCATCAAAAGGATTTTTTTATACATGGAAGTTGGTATACAGGGTTATTTAAGAAAATCGTTTATGAAAGGTTACTTAAAAGAAATAACAAAAATTCGGCTTTCAGCCCATAATTTAAATGTAGAGAAAGGTCGTTATCAAAATATTCCGCGACTTTTAAGAATCTGTACCGCTTGTGATATAGATGATGTCGAAGATGAATTTCATTTTATTCTTAAATGCCCCTGTTATTCTGATTTACGTGAGAAATTTTTAAAAAAGTACTATTGTAAAAAACCGAGCATGTTTAAATTAATTCAGTTATTTAACGGACAAAACACAAATGAATTAGCAAAATTGGCCAAATACATTAAAGCTGCAAATTCAAGAAGAGCTTTATTAACATAAGTAGTTATGCTCTCCGAGTGTTTTGTCTCGTCTGTGTATTTATTAGTATTTTCGATATTTGTCAATGTTATGAGAAAGTATATATATATATATATATATCATGTATATGTGTTACACTGATGAGTCGCAAGACTCAAAGTTAATAAAGAACTTGAACTTGAACTTGTTACTCGGCGCGTTATCTTGTTTGTTACATACAACGGAGTTTTAGCTCAGGACAAACTTTTAAATTGAGATTTACATTTCTCTGAAAACAGTACCTCACAGTTTAAATATTCCGAAATAGTTTGCATATGGAAATTTATAAATCAGTGGGGGCGTGTCAAATACTGAAGCTAACTGGTCCCCATCTTTCAGAAACAGAGCTCCACACAGGAAACTGGTGTAGAGCTTGTCTGTTTCTTTGTCCGGGACCCCTCCATACTTTCGCATCATTTGAATCGTGGCCCCAGTTTTTGGCAGCTTCGAGTTGCTCTTCTGTATATTGTGGTAAAAGCTTTTGCCGGTGTTGGGTTGACCCTTGCTCAGCTTGCTGAACTCCACAGAAATAGTGGAGTATATGAAGTACATTCCCCTATCGGACACCTGAATCTTTGTTCCATTGATGACCTTGATTCCCTCAGACACAAAAGACGTCACGAAGTCCGAATGATGTCTCCATCTCATTCTCGTAAGGTTACTCGCTAAAATAAAGACGAAGATTGAAAAGTTGTATGGTTTAATGTCTTACAATATTACCGTATATTACAAATAATGTGTTTTCGCTACTTCTAAATACCGATACTTCCGTTATTAAATTTACAGAAACGTCAAATTGAACACTTTTATTTCTTTATTTTTTTTTTACTTGAGATACAGTGGTACATTGTCAGTTTGATTTTCTTGAGATACAGTCGTACATGGTAAGTTTTATTTACCTGTGGTATGGTGGTACATGACCGGTTTTATTTACTAGAGATATCGTGGTACCTGTACATGGTCAGTTCAATTTAATTGAGATTTCGTGGTACATGGTCAGTTTTATTTATCTGTGATATCGTGGTTATTTACCTAAGATATCGTGGAACATGGCCAGGTTAATCTTCCTGTGGTATCATGGTACATGATCAGATTCATTTACCTGTGGTATCTTGGTACATGGTCAGTTTTATTTACCAAAGATCTCGTGGGCCATGGCCAGTTCTATTTATCTGTGATATCGTGGTACATGGTTAGTTGCATTTACCTGTGATATCAGGGAACATTGTCAGTTTTATTTACCTGTGGTATCAGTGTACATTGTCAGTTTTATTTACCTGTGGTATCAGTGTACATGGCCAGTTCTATTTACCTGTGGTATTGTGGTACATGGTTAGTTTGATTCACCTGTGATATCGTGGTACATGGTTAGTTGCATTTACCTGTGGTATCAGCGTACATGGCCAGTTCTATTTACCTGTGGTATTGTGGTACATGGTTAGTTTGATTTACCTGTGATATCGTGGTACATGGTTAGTTGCATTTACCTGTGGTATCAGTGTACATGGTCAGTTTTATTTACCTGTGGTATCAAGATGCAGATGAGCTGCTGAAGGCCGACTCTTCCACCAGGATAGATCCTCTTTAGTTTCTAACTTAAAATCGCGTGGCTTGTAATTCTGACCATCTGTCAATAAAACAATATAATGTGATGACATCCCCTTTTCTGGATGTTATTACAATGTATATTATGTGTACTAACACACATCGTGACGTCATAATGACGACAATCTGTAGGATATCACACACTTCAAGGTGGTATTTTTGAAATAGAAATAAAACAAGGCTAGTGGCCATAGAAAATATCTTTATATAAATGTAAGCATACAAAAAGTAATGCATTTTCTGCTATGAGATGAAAAGGAAATAAGTTCGTAGTCATAGAGGCGACTGATGTGGGGGCTTTAGCAGGCTCAGAGGCGACTGATGTGGGGCCTTAGCAGGCTCAGAGGCGACTGACGTGGGGCCTTAGCAGGCTAAGAGGCGACTGATGTGAGTCCTAAGAAAGATCAGAGGCGACTGACGTGGGGCCTTAGCAGGATCAGAGGCGACTGATGTGGGGCCTTAGCAGGAACAGAGGCGACTGATGTGGGGCCAAAGCAGGATCAGAGGCGACTAATGTTGGGGCTTAGCAGGATCAGAGGCGACTGATGTGGGGCCTTAACAGGATCAGAGGCGACTGATGTGGGGCCTTAACAGGATCAGAGGCGACTGATGTGGGGCCTTAGCAGGATCAAAGGCGACTGATGTGAGGCCTTAGCAGGATCAGAGGCGACTGATGTGGGGCCTAAGCAGGCTCAGAGGCGACTGACGTGGGGCCCTTAGCAGGCTCAGAGGCGACTGATGTGAGTCCTAAGAAAGATCAGAGGCGACTGAAGTGGGGCCTTAGCAGGCTCAGAGGCGACTGACGTGGGGCCCTAAGCAGGCCCAGAGGCGACTGACGGGGGGCCCTTAGCAGGCTCAGAGGGGACTGACGTGGGGCCTTAGGAGGATCAGAGGCGACGGACGTGGGGCCTTAGCAGGGTCAAAGGGGACTGATGTGAGTCCTAAGAAAGATCAGAGGCGCCTGACGTGGGGTCTTAGCAGGATCAGAGGCGACTGATGTGAGGCCTTAGCAGGATCAGAGGTGACTGAAATGGGGCCTTAGCAGGATCAGAGGCGACTGATGTGGGGGCCTTAGCAGGAACAGAGGCGACTGATGTGGGACCCTTAGCAGGAACAGAGGCGACTGATGTGGGGCCAAAGCAGGATCAGAGGCGACTGATGTGGGGCCTTAACAGGATCAGATGCGACTGATGTGGGGCCTTAGCAGGATCAGAGGCGACTGATGTGGCGCCTTAGCAGGATAAGAGGCGACTGATGTTGGGCCTTAGCAGGATCAGAGGTTGTCTGCACTGTCTTTTATTGGGATAATACTGAAAGGCAATTTTGATCTGTTGCCCCCATTTGAACACTTGGGATCTATATCTTGTCATTTTTGACTTTCCTTCTGTGTGAATCGCCTACCTAGAAATTTATCTTCATATGACCTTAGCTGGTGTGATAACAAAACCCCCAACCAAACATAAGAGGCTATGACGTAAGTTATGGATAAAAACAATCAATACAGTCTCGAGTCTATGACGAGACGCTATTTGGCTATTTTCGTTTTCATTGTCAATTCGCAAAACTGGTTATTCTGCTTTCATTTTGAACTAAACACACAACTGAAGCGGCGATTCTCAGTAAAGTACTGATATTGTAATTTAATAATTTACAGAATGCGGTGATGACGCACTTGTGTTTAATTTTTATATATATAGCCCCTACACACTCAATACAAATAGGTGACGAAACGGTATTGTTATATATCGGCTGAATTTACAAGCTTTCATTTTCACTATTGATGACAGAGGTAATTCTTTACAAACTCACTGCTCTCGTACATTGTAGTAGACATTTCCCTACAATTTAATTAAACGTATATATACATACTAAGATGGCTAACTATATAGACTCGTTGTTGAGATTTTTTCTTTTTATATCATTTCTTCGTCCGTAAGGGTAATTTTTTCTGCATGGATATATATATATATATAGAGCAAAGAAGTAATTCCAACAGTGTGGACAAGTTTAGGTTTAACCGTCTATATTACTTCTTTGACCAATATATATATATATAATTCTAATTGGCAATAACATATATGTTTTCTTTTTATACAAGTCGGTCAATCTGTTCGAGCGATAGATATTTTATCAACTTCCTGTAAATCTCTCGTAATTCTGCACCACTTTATATAATTTCTGAACTAGGTCAATTGTGTTCCCGCGTCGCTTAGAGATGTTTAACGATACGTAACGATACGTTGCGGTTATAAATATCTCAAGGTGCTGGAATGTGACCTTCTGGGTTCAATAGGTATATGTAAACACAAGACAGCAAGGGAGATAACTCATAAATATTGCATATTTACATAAGGGACATCACTCTATTGATCTTCAACATTCATCACTTTTTTTTTCTAATTTTTTTTTTCTAAATTTTGTTTTTTCACTTTTTTTTTAGAAATTTTTATTCTATATATATATATATATATATAAGTTATAGAAAAAATAAAATTAACGACCGACTAAAAAACTAGCTGCTTTCACCCTTCACAGGGCTCTTCAGGTTTATTCAAAAGAGAACAACGTCGTGACGTCACAATTACATGTCATCACACTACAATAGTAACGTGACGTCACGAAGTACACAAGATTGGTGGACAATTTGGCGTAAAATTTTATTGTGGCCTGTTGAGACTCGGTTTTAATATTTTTATTAGTTGGTCTTCTTTCGTTTCTCTTAAAATAGTGTCTGATGAAAATAGTTGATACAAAGGTAATACATTAAATTTATCTCCAGCACATTCATGAATATGTTTGTTAACATGAAGATTTCGTAAAGAATCAGTTCTAGTTTGTTGTCTATGTACAGTCATACGTGTTCTGAGTTCATTACCGGTTTGACCGATGTAAAAATCACCACATTTAGAACAAACGATTGCATAAATTACATTTTTTGATTTACAATTCATATTTACCTTCACAGTAAATTTCAAACCATTCTTGAAAATAAAAGTATTACACTCGATAATCATAGGACATGTAGCACATCTTGGTGTCTTACATTTGGATACTTTTGGTGTTACACAAGAATTATCAAACTTAGAACATGTCAACATACGTTTCAAGTTTTTAGGTTGGCGTCTACAGTGTAAAATAGCATGTTTATTAAAAATGTTTCTCATACGCCTGCTACTTTGCTTTAACTCTTCACATTTGTTCTTTATCACAGGAAACATATTACAATTCCGTGGATTGAAAGTAGAAACAAAAGGAACTAACTTTGATTCATCCTTTAGTTTTTGTAGACGGGAAGTAAAGGGTCCCTTTTCAATAGCTTTCTGTATACCATGTTCTATTATCTCAGTAGGATAACATTGAGCTTTAAGGTATTGCTTTAGTTGACTTAGTCTAGCAATTTGAGCTTGTTGGTCACTGACGATAGTGACAATCCGTGAGGCAAGATTAAATGGAATATTAACTTTAGTGTGTTTACTGTGGTTAGAGTAAAAATTTAGATAATTATGTGCATCTGTAGCTTTACAATATAAATCCGTTGTAATCTTATTTGAATCTAGTTGAACTAAAACATCTAAGAAAGGTAAAGACGTTTCGCTACACTCCATCGTATAACAAATAGAAGGATGTAAAGAATTCAATAGGTTTTGAAATTCATTTAAATCCTTATCAGAAGGCCATATAACAAAACAATCGTCAAGGAACCTTAAAAAATTATTTCTGATAAATTCAGTAAAGTTTTCCCCAAACTTTGTCTCAATCTTAGAATAAAGTGTTTCCTCTAAGTATCCTAAAACTAAGGTTGCATATGTAGGGGCAACTTTAGTTCCCATCGCTGTACCCTTAATCTGTTGAAAGTATTCTTGCTCAAAATAAAAAGAATTACGATTGAGGACAATGTCTAGAGCTTGCAGTATAAATTCATTACTAAAACGAGAATTAACTTTTTCTCGTTTTTTGATCAACCAATATTTAACAGCTTCAATACCAAGATCATGCGGTATATTAGTGTATAAACTAACAACATCAAAAGAAACAAGTTTAGCATTATGTGGGACCTGTTTAGATAAACGGCTCAGAAAATCAAAATCATCTTTGATATAACTGTTTACACTTGTGCATAAAGGTTTAAGAATGAGGTCTACAAGATGACTCAAACGTTGCGTTGCACTATTAGGGCCGCCTACTATGGGTCTAAACTTCAAATCCGTAGGATTTTCAACTTCAATATATGTACAGTTTTGTTCTTCTATAGCTTTACTTATAATAGAGCTTTTGTGGATTTTAGGCAAACCATAGAAATAACTAGTTTTATGCATAAAATTGACAAGATAATCTATCTCCTTTTCATGTAGGCATGCTTCATGTGTCCGTGTTAGCTCGTTGATTAATCTACGGGTTTCCGCATCGAAATCGTCACTTGCCGAAGCATAAAATTCAACATTACTAAGCATGTTATGTATGCATTCATAATAGAAATCTCTATTCATGACCACTACTGCATTTTTATTTTATTTTATTTTTAATTTTTAATTTTTAATTATTTTTAATTTTTATTTTATTTTGAGCAAGAATACTTTCAACAGATTAAGGGTACAGCAATGGGAACTAAAGTTGCCCCTACATATGCAACCTTAGTTTTAGGATACTTAGAGGAAACACTTTATTCTAAGATTGAGACAAAGTTTGGGGAAAACTTTACTGAATTTATCAGAAATAATTTTTTAAGGTTCCTTGACGATTGTTTTGTTATATGGCCTTCTGATAAGGATTTAAATGAATTTCAAAACCTATTGAATTCTTTACATCCTTCTATTTGTTATACGATGGAGTGTAGCGAAACGTCTTTACCTTTCTTAGATGTTTTAGTTCAACTAGATTCAAATAAGATTACAACGGATTTATATTGTAAAGCTACAGATGCACATAATTATCTAAATTTTTACTCTAACCACAGTAAACACACTAAAGTTAATATTCCATTTAATCTTGCCTCACGGATTGTCACTATCGTCAGTGACCAACAAGCTCAAATTGCTAGACTAAGTCAACTAAAGCAATACCTTAAAGCTCAATGTTATCCTACTGAGATAATAGAACATGGTATACAGAAAGCTATTGAAAAGGGACCCTTTACTTCCCGTCTACAAAAACTAAAGGATGAATCAAAGTTAGTTCCTTTTGTTTCTACTTTCAATCCACGGAATTGTAATATGTTTCCTGTGATAAAGAACAAATGTGAAGAGTTAAAGCAAAGTAGCAGGCGTATGAGAAACATTTTTAATAAACATGCTATTTTACACTGTAGACGCCAACCTAAAAACTTGAAACGTATGTTGACATGTTCTAAGTTTGATAATTCTTGTGTAACACCAAAAGTATCCAAATGTAAGACACCAAGATGTGCTACATGTCCTATGATTATCGAGTGTAATACTTTTATTTTCAAGAATGGTTTGAAATTTACTGTGAAGGTAAATATGAATTGTAAATCAAAAAATGTAATTTATGCAATCGTTTGTTCTAAATGTGGTGATTTTTACATCGGTCAAACCGGTAATGAACTCAGAACACGTATGACTGTACATAGACAACAAACTAGAACTGATTCTTTACGAAATCTTCATGTTAACAAACATATTCATGAATGTGCTGGAGATAAATTTAATGTATTACCTTTGTATCAACTATTTTCATCAGACACTATTTTAAGAGAAACGAAAGAAGACCAACTAATAAAAATATTAAAACCGAGTCTCAACAGGCCACAATAAAATTTTACGCCAAATTGTCCACCAATCTTGTGTACTTCGTGACGTCACGTTACTATTGTAGTGTGATGACATGTAATTGTGACGTCACGACGTTGTTCTCTTTTGAATAAACCTGAAGAGCCCTGTGAAGGGTGAAAGCAGCTAGTTTTTTAGTCGGTCGTTAATTTTATTTTTTCTATATTTACTTCCTTCACATGGACATTTAATCACTTTTTATTATATAAGTTATATATATATAACCATAATTGAATGAGCAAAACGAGAGAAAGCGAGAGAAGCCAATTACATATTAGTTATGTCTTTATAGATAAAATTATATATTTGTTATGTCTTTATAGATAAAATTATATATTTGTTATGTCTTTATAGATAAAATTATATATTTGTTATGTCTTTATAGATAAAAAAAAAGTTGCTGTGCTGTGCTTTCTCGGTCATTAGATGTTCTAGAACAACGATCACGCGCAGAAGAGAGACAGAAAATGTCCCGACTCGTATGATTGAGGGTTCGTGACCCAATAACTACGGGACATTGCAGGGATAAACACATTCTAATGCATTTTGTTATATTTGACGATGTAGTATAAATATTATCAACACATGTCTGCATAATTTGGTTGATTATATAACTCGGGATTGAGAAATGTTGAAGTGGATACTGCAAACCCTAACCTGTAATGCACGTACATATGTTGGCTATTTTTAGCGATGTCAACGAGAATGTTTAGGATTTAAAACTGTTACTACACTGACAATGCTAACTTACCATTGAATTCAGTATTGAACCGTCTTTCCTCCTTCAACATCTAAAACATACCAAAGTTCAATACTCTGTCATTTATACCCACAGTAATACATTGTACTTTTCATATGACATCCAGTAGAAATAGGCAAAATATCTCTTTTCCACAAACGCCAACAACGTTCGATATGTTATGAATCATTAAAATACACCATTGTTTTTATTTGTATGTCTTGTAGTACTGACAATTTCCGTCTGCATTGCGTCTCTGAAAATATTTTATATTTGTTAAACAACAGTATGAAACAAGTCATGAACATATATTGAACGGTTCTGATGGTATTGACCTTGAACAAAACACTTTAATCAAATCGATAATCTATCGTTCTAACCAACTGATTCATGGTCAAAGGAAGTGTCATTGCCGTGTTGCACTACAGTTATATACGAAACCCAATACTTGCTGGACACATTATGTATTTACATTTGACAGCGATAAGATACGTTTCCTGGGGGTCTTGTTAGCGACGGATGTTCTTTCGCTTTCTCTTTATGATTTGTGGGAATTTTCCAATATGACGCTTGACGCGTTTTAGTATTACTGTGCTTAGGTGTCGCATTCCATATGACGTGTCCATAATATTTAGTGGCTTTCAGTAATGTAAACATCCTATTATATCAATTACAGGGCTATATTTACATGCATGCTTTGATTTTAAAATTATTCTATTAGGTATTTGACATTTTAATGTATTTAAAATTTTAAACATGAATCGACAGGCTAGCACATGTCACTTATTTTGCTAGGACGTGGAAATTTTCAGAAACGACAGCTGTTTGATATAAAGAACTAGTGTCACGTTAAATCCATATTTATAATCATGCTTTGTTATTACAAAAAACGCAGGAGGTGCTTGGTTTGCTTGATTGAAGTACTAAGTGTTTTGTTGCTAGCAAAACACCTTTGGCACAACTAGTTATGTTACAAGGTACATGTATTAACAACAAAACGTTTGAAACTAATTGTTTATGTTTTATCAATTATCAACCTTTGTTACAAAACACATCTCTGTTGCAAACAAGTTATGTAATTGAGTCCTATTATATTGAAACATGTTATATCATAATTATATATATTGTTCTAACGAATTATGTTTAACACATAATTCTTAAGAAATAACAAATCGAAGCTTTATTCACAGGTATCAAATATTATTTGTATTTCCAATCAAAACTAGCTCAAATGTTTATTATAATAACACACCCACACTTTGTCCTATGTCTTTGTGTGTAACTACCGCGTAGTGATTTTCTCCTACACAACAGTGGTTTCTCGTAGCTAATCTAACCTCATGGTTTTCCAATTCATTCTAACACATATATTTTTAACCGATATTAACCAGGAAGAGTGGATTTTCGGGGAAATTTGTACGATACCGGATGTTGATTCACCAGAATAACGAGTGCCATTAAAAAAATCTAACTACCCGATTGGTCACATGACCATTTGACCTTGACGCAAACAACAACGTTTGCAATTGAAATAAAATGTATCTTTTAAAATTAAAGCATCGTTCTGTTTTCAGTGTTCTGTATGATAAAAACCATTCAAGTGATTGCTGTAGTTTGTAAAATAGTATGATAATTAATATAGGTCGAATTTTGCTTCGCTTCTAAGCAGGATACAAGCTCACTATACAAGGTCAATGTTGTACAAGGTCACTGAACAAGGTCAATGTTGTACAAGGTCACTGTACAAGGTCAGTATTGTTCAAAATCAGTGTACAAGGTCAGGATTGATATACCTATAGTTGGTAGATTACACCTGTCTCTTGGTTTGTTTATTTTGTATTATAAACAAAGTCTCAGTGTCATTGTCTAAACGATGTGTAGCAATACATCATATGCGACAATTGGCGGGCTCATAGATACATGTACATGTAACTGTTGCATTTATCTGTAATATAAATATACACACTTTCTACTGATTAAATTAATGTTATCGGTTAGGCAAAGGGCCGGATTAACTCTGAAATATTACAAATTATACTGTCCGCATAACTCTATAACGTATTTACTGATATGCAGATTTAATTAACATTTATTCCCATTTCTTCGCATTCTGACTTGGAGAGGACATGTTTTACACAATCTGATCACTGGCCACTTATAATAACAATATTGATATCTCTCGAATAATGAGCGTGTTATTGCAAGTTTTATATATTATTTTTTCTATATTCTATTTTAATAAACTCTTAGATAGATAGATTATGTCTATACATATCGGAGTAAGGTATTAAACTGAGACCTTTTGACCCTACTTTGTTTAATTATTGGTTAAAAAAGAAATCTGTTTACAGCTTTTAATACCTTATGATTACGATTCTTAAGGCTTGGTTTACACACATACATACAAGTACGTGTATGTGAAATACTAACATAATATATTTGGACAATTTCCATGTTTGATAGCTCGGTCGTTGTATTAAGATATGAAATTCTACTTAAATATAATTAATATCATTCCTATATACAGGATAATAACAAAACAGTGTCGATTTCCTACACGTAGCTCACCTACTGCCCTTATTAGTTCCGACAGACCCTGATACTCGCGTCCGCCAACACACAGTGCAAACGTTGCAGACACCTTATATCCTAATTAGTAATTACATAGCTTTTAACTTTTTTTACTATCAAGGAGAATGTATGATTTAATGACACACTGTACTTTGTTCCCTCTGGGCCCCAACATACTGTATGTAAAGGGATTACAAGTTATCTTAGAGGCTACCGTGTACAACACTTCAATAACAATTACAATGACACTTGTATGCTTCGGTGTACTTTGAAAATATAAATGTTACATATTAAACTCGAGGAAAACTTACAAGTTTAACAGCTCGCTGTATGTCGGTGTTGTTGTAACAACACAGGTGTTTGCCGGACTGTGTCTTCACTCTGTAGTCGAACAAGGCGGTCTCCTCCTGACAAGGGATACAGAGATCCTCGGACAGTAACAGACTGTCTAGGTCCGGTTCACCGTGCTCTACCACCTGGCTGTAGACATGGAGGAACACCAGACTAGACAGGGCCAGTATATTGGCCACCACGGTTAATATGAAGCCATTCTTCCATACTTTATCAAAGCGCTGATCGGCTGGCTTGTCGCGATTTGCTCCTAACATATCAGCGTATTCGTTTTCGAGGGCCGCCATATTGATATGAACGCTGGTACAGTCCTACTTTCGGTTTGAACTGGGTAATTCCATAATATGGCTTCCTAGCAGTTTAAACAATGTAACACTATGTATATAATAACAATATTTCAGTTACGGTATATTGCATGTGCTTTTGAAAATGTTATGTGAAGCTATGTCTGCCTTATAGGCTCATTTATCGAAGCGAAAAAAGTTAAATAATAACAGAGCAGGAATTTAGGGGGGTTTTGAAAAAACCCCACTGATTTCTTCTTCCTATGAAACGGTTTTGTCGATTTTATTACAAAGTAACTTAAAAAAGAAAATTTTCATGAACGAATTAAAAACAGCCCATCTGTACTTCGGAAATTATGTAATGTTTTGTTTCTATCAGTTTCAATTTCAGTTTCCGTTGTGATTCGATTGGACAAAGCTGATCAAAGCCCAGTGTTAAACGACAAAAAACAAATCTATCATCTTGCATATTTCCAAAAGTACTGATATTTAGAAATAAATAGGCCTGTATACTGCGTTAACCTAACCAGGCTTTTATAACCTGGTGTTTAGATACCATACAACAGCAACAACAGTGACGTGGATATCTTATCACTATTAGTCCATATTGTCCCACATATACTCGTCTAGTAACAGTGTATTGTTTATAGTATTGATTGTAATAGGCAGCTTAAGTTCTTATTTATTAAGAAATGTTATAATAATGAAATTATTTTCATATATTTACATGTAAAAATAAGTTTGTTAATCGGGTGGTCAGGTGATGCAGTGGATAGAGCACTTGCCTTTCACCAAGTCGGCCGGGGTTCGATTCCCCGATCGGACGTGAAAAGGTATTGGGTCACCTGCCAGACCAAGTGGGTTTATCCGGATACTCCGATTTCCTCCCACAACAAGACCCCCGCGCGCTAACATCCGGGCCGCTGAAGGTCACACAAACACACGTCAGATTTGGTATCAGTTTCATGTTGACATCACCATTTTGTTAGTAAACGTTTAATTTAGTAGTTATTCTAATCATTTTGAATTGTTCAGGTATATCAAAGTCGTTCATGTGATTGCATGCCCTATACTTTAACAGATAATGTATACCAGTATCAAGTGACATGTATGAACTAGATCATATACAGGGACATGGCCACATGTTTGTTTAACTTAGGAATCTTTTAGGGAAAACCTGGTGTTATGTTTCCGAAAAAAATATCTGCAAAATTGAATTCATATAACCAAATAATTTGGTGCCTTCAAAAGCACTGGTTCACGTTTGGAGAGCAGTTAGTTGCTTGGAAGTTGATAAAATAAATATTATTATACAACACCCATCAAAATCGAGTAGTTGAAAGAATTCCACTGGTTCCACCCTTATAACTAATGGTATTTTGATTAATAACAATTAGATGAGTGATCGCCTTATTAAGTCATATCATTAGTGTCAGTCTATGCAAAAGTTAATTAATGTGATTATAAAACAATGATAACGATCCGTTCGTCCTTTTCCTATTTATATCTTGTGTAATCATTTTTAAAGAATGTCGAGTGCAATAAAAATGCTTTTGAGCTTCACAAGATTTCCTTAATTGATTTTGTGTATTGCAATCTTTGAAGTCTGACGTTTGTTTCTAAAAATATATTTCACATAACGTATACTTATACACAATATTAGGTCATACTCTTTATTTAACCGCCAAGGTTTTGCATTTTTGCTATGTAATAAGTAAACCTTGTGTTACCATGTACAGTATTACTCTGTCATATTTTTCTATGAGTGCGCACTTAAGTATTTGAGATTGCAGTCATAAGTGTTATGGTTTGATAGTGTTTATTTATAACCCAAATATTTGATTCATTATACAGTTTCCTCAAAATTATATTATGTCGTTTTTTGTGTGAGTATTCTTGATGTGTTTTGATACAAAGTTCCTTTAGATATTAATTCCTCTTTGTACAATTCTACCCTTGTTTCTTTTTTAGGTCATAACTTGCATTCGACGTAGATTTACATGACAGTTTAAAGCGGTTTGCTTCTAACATATCAGTGTATTCGCTCTCGGGGCCGCCATATTGATATAATGCAGCTACATAGTCCTACTTTCGGTTTGAACTGGACTTTTTCATAATATGACTTCCTTTATGTTGTTATGACTCAGAGGGTAACGATTTAACAATGTAACAAATGTATATATTAACAATATTTTAGTTACGGTGTATTGCATGTGCTTTTGAAAATATTATATGAGGTTATGTCTTATAAGCTCATTTATCGAAGTGAAAAAGTTAAAAAATAAACAGCAGGAATTTAAGGAGATTTGAAAAATAACCACTGATTTCTTCTTCCTATGAAACGGTTCTGTCGATTTTATTATAAAGTAACTTAAAAACGAAAATGTTTATAAACGAATTTAAAACAGCCAATCTGTACTTCTGAAATTATGTAATGTTTTGTTTCTGTCAGTTACACTTTCAGTTTCCGTTGTGATTCGATTGGACAAAGCTGATCAAAGCCCAGTGATTAACGACAAAATACAAATCTATCATCTTGCATATTTCCAAAAAGTACTTATTTTTAGAAATAAATAGGCCTGTATATGGATCCAAAGATAATCTGTTAAATAATGCGTTAACCTAACCAGGCTTTTATAACCTTTTGATCTCCATACAACCACAACAGTGAAGTGGAAATACTGCCCTACGTATATATGTCTAATAACAGTGTATTTAGTATAGTTTGATTGTAATTAGCAATTTTAGTTTTATTTATTTGGAAACGTTATAATAATGAAACTATGAATGATATTGAGGCATCAATTACGTGCATTATGAGTTCTGTGCAAGTAAAACAGGTAAGTAAAGTAGATGTATATTCTCTAAAGTACAACGTTATGTTAGGTAGAATTAATAACAGAATACATTAATACATAGACGTGTAAAGTGGGTCGACAAGGAACACTTCACCCCTGGAAGGTAAACACACACGTCAGGTTTGGTATCAGTTTCATAATGAAATCACCATTTTATTTAGTAAACGTTTAATTTAGTAGAAATGATAATCATTTTGAATTGTTCAAGTATATCAAAATGGTTCGTGTGTTTGCATGCCCTATATTTATACAGATAATTGATACCAGTATCAAGTGACATGTATGAACTAGATCATATACAGGGACATGGCCACATATTTGTTTAACTTATGAATGCTATAGGGAACATCTGGTGATATGTTTCCGAAAAAAATAACCTGTCAAATTGGATTCATGTAACCAGAGACGTATAATACACTATACGTCTCTAATGCAACCAAGTTTGATACTTTCAAAAGCCTTGGTTCAGGTTTGGAGAGCAGGTAGTTGCTTGGAAGTTGATAAAATAAATATTATCATGCCACACCCATCAACATTTTGCAATTTAAGGAATTTCATTGATACTACACTTATAACTGATAGTATTTTAATTGATAACAATTAGGTGAGTGATCGCCTTACATTGCATTGCTGTCAGTCTATGATTTGTTTTTAATGTGATTATAAAACAATGATAACCACCCGTTTGTCCTTGTCCTATCTATATCAGATGTAAGCATTCTTAAAGAATGTCGTGTGCAATTAAAATGTTTTTGAGCTTCACAAAACTTCCTTTATTTTGTGTATTACAATAAGGTATGTAAGTCTAAAGTCTGACGTTTGTTCCTAATTAAATTTTTCGCATAAGGTATATAAATACACAACATTATGTCATATCCTTGGTTTAAGTTATTTCACTATCGCTATGTAATAAGTAAACCTTTTGATCCAATTTTTGTTCTATGACTGCGCACTTCAGGATTTGAGATTGCAGCCATAATTGTAATGGTGTATATTTATAACCCAAAGAGCTGATTCATTATCCAATTCTCTCAAAATTATATTATGTCGTTTTTTTGTGTGTGAGCAATCTAGTGTACTTGCTTTGAACTTCCTCTTTGTACAATTCTACCCGGGTTCTCGTTTTCAGGTCATAACTTGTATTTGACGTAGATTTACATGGTGTGTGTCGTTTATGAAACATAGGACTCTTTAAGTCGTACTTTTTCAAGGGTCTCCTTTTACATGTGTTCCTTTGTCCATTATTTGCCCTAGTTTTATCGATTTTCAGTTCGAACTGCGGTTTTGTTGCTACTTTGGTTCCTTTAGTAATGTTACTGTGTTCTATATTTTTCTTGTATATATTTGAGAAGCATGGTCATTTATAAAACTTGTGAAATGTTAAAGCATGAAATAGAAACAAGAAAAATTAAACAGGATATTTTTTAAACGGGTGCAAAACAACGGTCTTACAAAAGGAACCATATTTCTGCTTAACGTTAAAATATGATGGCCACAAAATATAGTTGGTCCTAAAACATATGAACATTTTACAATAGATATGTACAAAAAGCTACATTTATTTCAAATACACGTCACTTGTTATTAGAATT
The DNA here is from genome assembly GCF_002113885.1 of Mizuhopecten yessoensis. Taxonomy (NCBI): domain Eukaryota; kingdom Metazoa; phylum Mollusca; class Bivalvia; order Pectinida; family Pectinidae; genus Mizuhopecten; species Mizuhopecten yessoensis. Next base: position 331,364 of record NW_018404198.1, read on the forward strand.
TCAAATATTACAGAATATTCGGCTTTCACCAAGACGGTTAGGGTTCGAATCCCCAGCCAAATGAGAAAATACGTTTGGTCACATTCCTGACCACGTGGGGTTTAACCGGGTACTCCGGGTTCTTTTCACATCAAGACCTCCTGCGCGCCTCCATCCGAGCAATCAAGAGTGATAACCATAAATTGATTAAACATGTTTTATAAATGTATCAAATAAAGTTCATCATTCTTTGCATCAAAACTGTGTAAAGTTACATGTACATCAATAACGACACTATTCAAAATATCATACTTGACACATTTATTGCCAGCGGAAACAATGGTGGTTAGATTACAAGTATTCATATCCATTTTTGTAACCAAAGACTAGGAAATAATAATAGTTATACATAACCCGTCGCTTAAAAATCACCTTACACATTACAAAAAATGTCTTTAAGTGTATGTGAATGACTTATGACTGACTTATTATCATCAGGCAATGGTGTCTCAGATGTCCGTGAAACTGTTCCAATTTAAATACAATCTCTTATGTAACTGCACGATTATCTAATCGTCATTTATAGAATACTCAGAATAGGAATATTACATGAATGACGATGTACTTATGATTAGATTAACAACTGCTTGCCAACATTGGTGGATTTCAAATGTTTATGACACTACTTAGGAATAATTAATCATAAAGAAAAAAATTAACAAACAAAATCATTCGATATTTGATTAACTATTATATTACAATAGTAAGAACAATTTAGAAGCATTTTAGCAAAAGAATGCCTTCCCCCTCGTCAAAACCCCCCCAAAAAAACGACGACAACAGTTTCACACATGTCATGATTTTATTGGATACGAAATCATTCATACATCAATCATTAAAATACAGAAAAAACGACACTCTGATGTAAGAAGTAAAGACAAAACATCATTTGTGAACTTTTGACATTACTATACTTGCAGGATATTTTACATCTGACAATTACCCGAACTGGATTGACTTACAACGTGATTTGTACATTTGATTACTTTAATGAAAAACACTATGACGACTGGGCAGTTAACGTTATCATATACGAAGATGATGGTTATAAAAACTTTGTATTGTCACTATTTTAACCAGTCAAAGTATGTGATTCATAAGCCCATATATCTGAGGAGGGATCATGACGTTATGTAAGTATGACGTCACAACAAGTGTATATATCATAATTCATAATTGTTATGAATGTCATATAGTGGCATTACCATTCTGTGACAAACGTTGTATGACGGTTACTAGAATATCCTTTGTTTGTTTTATAGAAACATTGTAAACAAAAGGTGTTAAAACACAATAAATCGACCACTTTGTGTAACTACATCATGGTGAAGACCAAATCGACATGGCCCCAGTATTACAATCAAGTCTTATCTAACTCAAGCTTTGTTGTATCAGATCAAACTCATTGTAAAACTGGGGCCTTATCTGACTTGAAAAACTCCCCACGTGTTTGCTGCTCGCAGACCGTAAATAAAGGACGTATTGGATATCGCTGGGGAAACACGGTCTCCTTCATTCAAATACATAAACTCAAAGAAGGAGCTGGTATAAATCGACTGACTCCGAGCTGACACGACGATATTCCGCTCAAATAAAACCTTGTTCCGATTTCCTGAAGATGTCTCCAGATGGACTCTATGTACGATTTCGATCTTGTCAATATTACGTTGATGCGGGCTTTGTAACGTAAATAGGTTATACATTCCATACATTCCATTGCCCATAATGGTGACCGATCCGTCACTTTGCTCTCGACGACTATAGATATCTGGTCTCCACCTCAATGGAACCTCATTACAGTCGGAAGTGGTGAAATGGTCAGCAATGGCGCGTGTCCAATTTTCCAGTGGTTTTTCGTTGTTTCCTCTAGTGTCATATTGCCGTTTCACACCGTACAACTGCGTATAAAGTAAACCATTTTATGAAATATCAAGTAAACCTGAAATAAATATTAACTAAAAAAAATTAGAAATAGGACTTGAGGTATCAAAACGCAGCAAGAAAATCTTAAGAATCACAAAACTACATCGCAAAAGGACATGAAGAATGATCAGAACAAAAGGAAATACATCCCAAACGGACAAAGGTCACTTTAATTTCACAAAAAACCCGCTTATAGTTAAATTTGATTTTACCAGATTCTCAATAATTTGCTACAGACTCATCTCAGAGGAAAAGCATAATCTGCTTCCTATGTATGTACGTACCAGCTTCAGCAGTGTTATAAAGTAGTCGCGTCCTATCACTGGACATAGTGACGTTTGGTTACAGTCTTCCCAGGTCACAGATGATTGATGTGAGCTGTAGCCGTAGACATCTGCCGAGTCGCTACGGACATTGCTGCCCCGAAGAGCAATGACAGATTGTACTGTAAATGCCGTAATCCAGACTTCTACTATAAGCATCAATACCGCGACACCAGTTCCTACCATAAGCAGGTTTGGTCGTGTCCGATGTATCGTAACATCACCTTGAAGTCTTGTTTGAGCTTCCCGACTTTGCATTAGTGGGACATGTACCTGAAAATTGTAGTTCTTTTCCATATTTCCTATATATTTACAATAGCTGCACTCCGCTCAGACATTCAGAAAATATGTAAACGTCCACAAAAGGAAAGTAGACCATGTTCTTCAAACTATAGATAAAACTTCCTCATTTAGATCTTCGTTCAGGAAAACGAAAGTGAAACCAAAATAATATATTCTAAAATTCAAACAAGACCCGTACTCTTTTTTTAGACTGTTGCTTTAAAATTTTCAGCACTGTAAAATGCATGTTTTTATTTCGAAAACGTGAATCATTGTTGATAAGTGGTATATGACATAACATGTTTACCAGCGTTTATATTTGACTGATTAGGGTATCGTGCTCATCGCCTCCAGCATGGGATTTTTAGTTATTACAGGAGGCAAATACACCAGCATACATATCATACCACAGACACATCATACCACAGACATATCATACCACAGCCACATCATACCACAGACATATCATACTACAGACACATCATACCACAGACATATCATACCACAGGCACATCATACCACAGACATATCATACCACAGACACGTCATACCACAGACATATCATACCACAGACACATCATCCCACAGACATATCATCCCACAGACACATCATACCACAGACGCATCATACCACAGACACATCATCCCACTGACACATCATACCTCACACACATCATACCACAGACACATCATACCACAGAAACATCATACCACAGACATACGACAGACACATCATACCACAGACATACCACAGACACATCATACCACAGACACATCATACCCCAGACACATCATACCACAGACACATCATACCACAGGCACATTATACCACAGACACATCATACCACAGACATACCACAGACACATCATACCACAGACACATCATCCCTCAGACACATCATACCACAGACACATCATACCACAGAAACATCATACCACAGACATACGACAGACACATCTTACCACAGACATAACACAGACACATCATACCACAGACACATCATACCTCAGACACATCATACCACAGACACATCATACCAAAGACACATCATACCTCAGACACATCATACCACAGACACATCATACCACAAACATATCATACCACAGACACATCATACCAAAGACACATCATACCTCAGACACATCATACCACAGACACATCATACCAAAGACACATCATACCTCAGACACATCATACCACAGACACATCATACCAAAGAAACATCATACCACAGACATACGCCAGACACATCATACCACAGACATAACACAGACACATCATACCACAGACACATCATACCTCAGACACACCATACCACAGACACATCATACCACAGACACATCATACCTCAGACACATCATACCACAGACACATCATACCAAAGAAACATCATACCACAGACATACGACAGACACATCATACCACAGACATAACACAGACACATCATACCACAGACACATCATACCAAAGAAACATCATACCACATACACATCATACCACAGACACATCATACTACAGACACATCATACCACAGACACATCATCCCACAGACACATCATACCACAGACACATCCTACCACAGGCACATCATACCACAGACATATCATACCACAGACACATCATACCACAAACACACCATACCACAGACACATCATACCACAGACACATCATACCATAGACACATCCTACCACAGGCACATCATACCACAGACACATCATACCACAGGCACATCATACCACAGGCACATCATACCACAGACACATCATACCACAGACATATCATACCACAGACACATCATACCACAGACACATCATACCACAGACATACATACCACAGACATATCATACCACAAACATATCATACCACAGACACATATAATTATCGTAGCTGTTAATAAGAATCTGAACCCTATAATACAGACTAAACCAAACACATATTTTTGCAAATCCAAGTGTTAAGGATATTTTTTTCAAAAACTTCTTTTTTCGCTAGTAATAAGGTTCCAAAAATGCATAAGGTTACAATCTTCGTCTATAAGCCAGTTTTCCCAACAGTTCAACTGTCTCCTTTTTCGACTTACGATGAATATTTTGCAAACCAAATACCTAACATAGTAAAACAGGTGAAGGGTGTTATTAACATTTGACGTAAGCTGGGTTTTACGAGTAAAGGTTGAACATTTCGCTTGGTAAAAATTCCAGGTAAAGAAGACACTGTTACCCCGAAAGGGAGGGTTTGCTTATAATGGTTATGCTTTATACTTTACTGTTAAAGACAATAGCTCTGTCGTATGAGTATTTAAAAACTACATATTATCACCTTTGCTAAAGTATATATAGTTTGCATGTTGGCTTAATACTTTATTTCTTCAAAAGTTGCTAAGAAAACATATATAACTATTTTGTCAAAATAGACTGCATTCAAAATCAAAACAAGCAATGCATTCCAAACATGTCACTTAAGTGCATTAGTGAGACAAGTGCCTGGAAATTGTACTTCTTTTCCTATAGATTTACAATAGCTGCTCAGACATTCAGAAAATATGTAAACGTCCACGAAAGGAAAGTAGACAATGGTCTTCAAACTATAAATAAAACGAACTCATATATTATGCATAGTGTATTCTAATAGGAAAACGAAAGTAAAACCGAAAGGATATATTCTTAAATTCAAACAAAACTCGCACTCTTGTTCAGACTGTTGCTTAAAAGTTTTCACCACTGTAAAATGCACGTTTTTTTCATTTCGAAAACGTGAATCAAAGCTATACTCCTGCTGGACAAAAAAGTTTCCAACACTGAGTGAGATGTAGTTTTTAGCAGTGGTACAAAGATCCGTAAAGGACAAAGAATTTGAATGAAAACTAGCCACAAACCTTGATACACAAAGTCCATCTAAATGTAGCATTACTGAGGTAATTTCCTAATATACCAGCTCGTGGCCTTAACCTAACAGACATTATGTCATTACCTGAAATTTCCAGTGACATTTTTATCGGTTATCTCTTAACAAAAATCTTACGTAATGAGCTAACCTTACCGAAATAAATATTCTGTGAATGCCGATCGAGTTCGCAGAAGAAATAGATACTGCATTTCCTGCATCGTATGTGCGTCATGGTTTCTGATGTTAAATAAAAAAAAAAAAGGGGGGGGGGGGGGG
>NW_018404198.1:337104-358147 GCF_002113885.1 Mizuhopecten yessoensis
CCCCCCGCCTCTTTAAATTAAGTAATCTTCGTTTTGGATTATCAGATTATAGTTCATGTAATACGGAGGTGACCAAAAAGTAAACAAAACAATGTTGAAGTCACGTTTGACTCTCGTTTTAAATATTTGAGCGAGAAGTTGACTATTCGAACATTAAACCATAGCAATAATATATGAAAGTGAGCACAGCGAGCGCTTTTGTATCGTATGGGTGGTATACAAATTTGTTCAAACAAACAATCTCTATAAAAAACAAAACTGCAATACTGTGCGATCTGGTTTCCTTACACTGTGCGTAACGGGGTTTAAAATTTGCGACCCTCTGATTGGTCATTAATAGATCAGAAGCTAAAAGTTCGCCGTTTTTAACATCTCTGCGGGAATAAAAGTATGCTTCACATCGTAACATACTTACGTGAACTTTGCAAACGTATTCGTTATAGTTTTAAATGATTTGTCCTGGAAATGGGGTTTAGAATTAATTATTTTGACATTTTTGACGAATCCGGTTAGAAAATGTAGAAATATGTGGTTTGGAAATCTCGGGTTTCAAAATTTGCAACATATTATTTGTTTTGAAAAGACCGGAACTGAAAAGTTCGCCGGGGAGGAAGCAATCTATTTAATGATCAACAGCAATGCGGAGCGAATTTTATCATTTTGTAACATCACAAGTAGGTAATAATTTGACTCAAAGGTCTAGCATTCCATTTGTATTGTTTATGTCCCTGCATTAACATGAAAACGAGATATGGTGTAAGTCCAGTTGCTATCATTACAAAACAAAACAGGTCAGATGAAGACGGGCTTTGTTTATCAATGACAATGCTGGTGAGCTGCCTAAAATATGAACGCGTGTGCTCTTATGTGGATTTAATAATCTTCAGCGGAAAAACGATCACAAAAATTTCGATACAATTTTCATGCTACCCGCGGCTTAGGTAAACTATCTGTCTACTAGCCAAACAATCCTATATATAGCTTTACCAGGTAACTGGTGATATCATTTCCTAAAACTACCTCGCTATTGTAAACTACCACCTTGACACAGATAAAACACTGGAAATTTCCACTGGCATTTTTGTCGGTTATCTCATAACAAATAACTTATGACTTTATGAACTAACCTTACTGAACTATTTTATTTTGTCGAAATATATTTTAACACTTTATAAGACCACGACCTTATAAGTCAAGACGAATACAGAAGAAAACTTTCAAATCGGTCTGTAATGCTTGGAATATATAGAATATGAACAAGCGTTACTTCCTTTTACAGCATTTTACTGAATTATTTATCAATTTTATCTTTCAACATGTACGTTACGATACACAAATAACCGATACGATGATGTCAGGGTACACTATATTATGACCTTGCTGTCGAATCAAGGGGAACTATCTAAAACTCAAGCGATGTCAGAAGATATGATGAACTCGTTTTAATCATGGTAAACATTACAGTAGCTTTATAACCAGCGTACTCTGAGTGGATGTAAAATGAGATATTAATCTGATGACGTTAAATGTGTGATGTCTTCAAGTTTAGAATAAAAAACCCAAATTAAATGGAAGTAGTTTTTGAAATTCTGCAAAGTCACAAAGGATATCCGAATGTTAAAAATTGTGATGTAATATTGTCAGGTCTACCCTAAGTTACGCGATACGACAGCTTACATGTGACAATAGTACAGTGTTTATATACAATTATTATACAGTGTTTATATACAATTATTATACAGTGTTTATATACAATTATTATACAGTGTTTATATACAATTATTATACAGTGTTTATATACAATTATTATACAGTGTTTATATACAATTATTATACAGTGTTTATATACAATTATTATACAGTGTTTATATACAATTATTATACAGTGTTTATATACAATTATTATACAGTGTTTATATACAATTATTATACAGTGTTTATATACAATTATTATACAGTGTTTATATACAATTATTATACAGTGTTTATATACAATTATTATACAGTGTTTATATACAATTATTATACAGTGTTTATATACAATTATTATACAGTGTTTATATACAATTATTATACAGTGTTTATATACAATTATTATACAGTGTTTATATACAATTATTATACAGTGTTTATATACAATTATTATACAGTGTTTATATACAATTATTATACAGTGTTTATATACAATTATTATACAGTGTTTATATACAATTATTATACAGTGTTTATATACAATTATTATACAGTGTTTATATACAATTATTATACAGTGTTTATATACAATTATTATACAGTGTTTATATACAATTATTATACAGTGTTTATATACAATTATTATACAGTGTTTATATACAATTATTATACAGTGTTTATATACAATTATTATACAGTGTTTATATACAATTATTATACAGTGTTTATATACAATTATTATACAGTGTTTATATACAATTATTATACAGTGTTTATATACAATTATTATACAGTGTTTATATACAATTATTATACAGTGTTTATATACAAGAATTGGAATATTGCCAGTGTGAATCATTTGGGAATTTTCTCTGGATTTACTAATGGACATTTCTGTTGATTGCGTCAAATGTAATAACCATAGCCGGACTTACATGATAAATATAACTCACTTCGCGTGACTTAATAAATAAGCATCATCCAATAACGTCAATATGTAACAAACACGCCTTATAAATGTGCTTGGTAAACTCTACAATAACACTTTGTAACTTAAGTATAGATTTACAACCCGGAAGACATATACAATTATTCTTAAACTGACTCTGACACGCTCGTGACTCTCTGAAGATTACTAAGAAATCCCCACATGTTTCTTCGTATTTCATTTTAACTTAAAATCTGTTCTTTGTATAACAAAGCAAATTAAATCAGGAATGAATGTTTAATAGTTTGTCTTTCATATATACAGAGGACAATGTATACGGAAATTTTTAATTAAACGTAAGGTACTTAATAAATAAAAGGGTATTCCTACAGAATATTTTGTCATCTTTGAATTGTTAAAATGGTGAGATACCGTTTCAACAAAACACCTATTGAGGCGTTTAAGAATATTTTTCTCTTTAAAATACGCTTAGATGTATTGTTCATATTATCTGTTATTCCTAGAATCCCAACAAATCAGAAGTAGCGTGATAATTACCTTTAATTTGATTTTCTTGTCTTAATTTTCTCTGGATATAAAATCGCACTGCATTTAATCCTTTATTATGGTACATAGACATATGAACTTATTGAAAGACTTGTCAATACAATATAGTTCTAAAACAAAGCAAAGTCATTGTTTTAAATGTTAATATTATACCTCATCTTCATTATTGTCAATACAATATAGTTCTTAATCAAAGCAAAGTCGTTGTTTAAAATGTTAATATTATACCTCACATTCATTATTGTCAATACAATATAGTTCTAAAACAAAGCAAAGTCGTTGTTTAAAATGTTATTATTATAACTCACATTCATTATGTAACAGCGCGTATTGTATGACAAATGGCGGGTCTATTAAAAACTCAGCTGAATGAACAATACTGTGGTAGTCACGGTATTGTCTTAGCAACAACCTTTGAACCTGTGATCCGAAATATCATAAGTACAACGAAATCTATGAAGGGTAAACATCCCTATATCTTAATGTTTTCTGTATCGTTGTCTTGTTATCCATCAATCATATAAGAACTTGATAGGGAACGTTTTATATCCTGACCAGTTCCACCTTTTCATTATACACCCATTAAAATAAAACTTCACAACGGAATAAAAACACCGGGTAAGATGAAGAAATCAATAGGAAAATACTTGAATTCATTTCTTTACAAGTATTCTAAATTAGCATTTACCAACATTCAACAACATAATTCACGAAAAATAGTATAAATGATTATTCATCATTTATTATCTTTATTAGCTAAAAACATACAAATAGCAATAATATAAAATGATTTTTCATGGTTTTGTCCGTCAACAGAAGGAAGTTGTAAAGGGTCACGTGCTGGAAGATATCCAATGGTAAATGTTTCAACAGAGGTATGGAAGTAAGCCAGTAGATGGGTGGTGTAGAAAGGAATGAAATTACAAAATATATATACAAGCCATTTCAATTGATTTAGACGATTCGTTTTGGTCTCCTCGATGTCTTATTGATTGAGAAAAAGGACAAGATATCCCGATTACTCGAACCGGAGGGAATAACACTAGAAAACAAATGTTCTTATTCTACATTTGTGTGTTCTAGTGTATATATTGTATGTTAATCATATCAAAGAAGATATTTGCAACGTAAATAAATTGAAAGATAACATGAAAATGATAAATGATTGCCTAAAAATCTTAATTTGATAGGTATAATTACATATACGTGCAACTTACACAAAAAAATAAAAATAGAAAATATGATGGAATGAAAATAGTGTTAATGGAATTTATGATGCTATTTAACGGAACTATCTCGTCTGACATTCTGTGCAGTAAAACTTCCACACGATATCATACGACAACACCAAACGAAAGATGAAAACATGGTTAATATTAAAGATATAAATCATTTAACGGGTCGCAACGCCATAAAATCGTATATATTCGGCAAATCATACCTCGTTGGTGGAACTTTTAGCAAATTTTTGTTACATTGTAATACGCTAAATATATATTAAAACATATGAAAAAAACTAGTTATCGTAGAGTCAATTCGCAAAAAGGTATTTGATTATAAATTTATACTTATTAATAACATAACCGATCAACTTTTATAATCAGGTCAAAGATCCACTATTGATGTTAAGGGTACAAATACATGGATTTTGCCTTTAACCTGACTTCGTGCTTCTGAATCTCAATACTGTCCTTCTATGTTCTAAGTAAGCCACGGCACTTTGATTAAGGAATACGGACGATTCGTTAAATTACAGGTGTACATATTGGTATAATATTTCCATTATTGCTTTTTTCCACCATATATAATTATAAATATGTTTACATTTGATTCTCATAAAATATCTCAGATCAAAAGACGATTATGAAAAAAACTATATGTATCCTTGTTTGTACACGGTTATGTAATACAAAAATTATAAAAATAACATTAGTTCACGCAAAACACACTCACACGTACACAAAACAATAAAGAGAACTTCGACGTAGTAAAAAAACCGTAATTCGAAGAAAATATTGATAGGGGGACCCCAGAGCCCCCAGAGTCTCCAGAGTCCATAGAGACCCCTGAGACCCCTGATACATCTGAGACCCCAGAGACCCCAGATATAGGGAGACCCCAGAGACGACAGAGATAGGGAGACCCAAGATATAGGGAGACCCCAGAGACCCCATATACCCCAGAGATAGGGAGACGCCAGAGACCTCAGAGATGGGGAGACCCCAGAGACCCCAGATACCCCGGAGATAGGGAGACCCCAAAGACCTCAGAGACCCCCTGAGATAGGGAGAACCCAGAGATAGGGAGACTCCCTGAGACCCCATGAGACCCCAGAGATCCCATAGACAAAGAGACCCCAGAGACCCCAGAGATAGGGAGACCCCCTGAGATCCCAGAGACCCCATAGACAAGGAGACCCCAAAGACCCCAGAAATAGGGAGACCCCCTGAGATCCCAGAGACTCCAGACATAGGGAGACCCTAGAGACCCCAGAGACCCCAGAGAAATTCATGAAACATAAGACATATTCTGGAAAGTTAAGCGTCTTCTGCTAAATCGACGTCACCCGTTATGAAACTATGGAAATCTAGGTAAAATATTACATCACAGAAGACTGTCTGTTAGTTATTGATGAAACGGGGCATTTCAGGTTGTAAGCATTGATCGCAATGATTTTCTGCATTGCTCGCCAAAGATGTAGACATCGCGTCTACATTTTTAGCTCGCAATGCAGGAAATCATTGCGAATTTTATCTGATCAGGAAAACTCCCCACATGTTGGCCTTTGGGCTTCGAAATAGGAACGATGTGTCTGATAGTGAAGGGTATACCTGATCCCCTTTGAGTAAATCTACATATTCAAAAAACGTACTCGTTCTGAAGGCTTGATTCGGTGGTTTTAAAACAATTTTCCTTTCAAACAGCACCTCGGAAGCATCGTTATGTTTTTGTCTGTTTACACGATGTGTGACTTCAGTCTTGTTTATAGAATTGCCATACGGGCACTTTAGAGTAAATATAGTATACATTCCATAAGTACCGTTTTGACTGATTACTACCGATCCATTTGATTCACTGTTGATTCTACCGAAATCACTTCTCCAGTCTAGATGACTACCAGTACAATTTGAAACAGAGAATTGTTCACAGTTTTGCCTGGTCATCAACCCAGATTTGCTTTTGTTTTTCCGGTTTTCCGTCCTAATCATGGTTTGCCGCTTTGCACCATTAAACTAAACAAAACGAAGAAGAAAACAGTTAACGCTGTTTGCATGCATTCAATTGGGTGAAACACAGCTGAAGGGAATGGTTCATTAATAATTATAAATAATATACATCATTTGATATAGCGCCCTATCTAGCTTACATAAGCCACTCTAAAGCGCTTTTCAGTACATAGATATACAATTACTACAATAAGCATATATATTAATCAATTCAATTCCCATGTGTGTATGACTGCGTGTGTGCTGGAGATGTAATGTGTTCTGTTTGTAGTGGGACCGTGCTTCCAACGGCATCATTTATAGTGCCACCTCACTTAAATGCTACAGCAGATACCACAACATCCACCCCAGACCAATTTATACTCCACATGGGCAGAAGAAAAACACTTTTTTCTGAATATTCCAGGCGTACGACCACTTCGGGGATCGGTCCCTGGCCGCCAGCGTGGACGGCCGGAGTGTTAGCCACCCGACCAATCCGCCCATTTAAATATATTAAACTGTTTACATACTTTATTAAGACCTTCTGTTATCATACTTTTATTGCACAAACAAATCGTACATATATATTAGCATTGCTTACTTACAAGTTTCACCAGTTTTGTATAAATGTCATCTTCCACCACAAAGCAAGGCAGCGATTTGTTGCAGGGAACCGTAGGTAGCTGAAACGGACTTCGTAGACTGCTGCTTGTAGGTGGTGTGCTCTGGTGGTCAGCATTCTGCAAGTTGTTGATCGACTGGACAGTGCTAACGAGGCACCACATCTCCGCTATCAACAGAGCAACCGACACAATGATCCCACCTATGATCCACCTAAGCGTACGCGATGGGTCTTTTCTGATGACCACTTTCGACTTATCATTTTGTACTGGTGCATATGATCCTTTATCATCCGCCATAACTAACGCGTCCATACTACCCGTGTATACGCAACGCAGTTGTACCTTGTGTATATACTGTTATCGAAAATTTTCATTCTATATTTAGAGGAAATTCGCAGAAAAAAAAAGATAATGTGTTTCTAAGAAATATCTAATTTTATATTCATTGTAATACTCTTCAATCAATTCAAAAGCAAATTATTACGAGCATTCAGGTGATATCATTTATTTCTATCTTGTTTTATCGTATTGTGGTATTAAGATGTTAACCATGTGCCATCATATTTTGTGTTTACATTATAACCAAAAAACAACAACCTCGTAATAATGCCTCCATCTCTCGATTGAGAAGTTTTGACGTCATAAAATGGTTTTGAAAGTACCTCGATAAAAACAGAATTGGGAAAGGGGATCATGGAATCAGCTTTCATGGAAGTGAAAGGTTTAAATGTATCTGAGTACCTTTCGAAATCATCTGGTCTTATTCTCCTTGTATAAGTTCCCAATGTTCTCAAAGGGTTTTCATGTAAATCTTCCTTTGTTCATACTTTGCCCTAGTTTTTATCAATTTTGAATTCGAATATCGGTTCTATTAACACTTCGGTGTTCTCTCGTTGTATTTGTTGAGATCCTTGCTAGAATGCAAATCATATAATGGCAAAGCACACATTCAGGTCACAGTCAGATCTCACTTAAAAAGGTAAGCAAACAATAGAAAAATCACGAAAAGTGTTGTACTTGTGTACAGATTGTATAACCAATGTTAAAGGCTGCGTCTGTTTTAATGTTTCTATCGTGTGATAGAAAACCTATAAGAATCTCTTAACTTAACAGGTTTGATTTAATGCTAAACGAATCTCATCTATATTAATATCAGCATATAGCAACCTTTGAATAAAGGTAGACAAATGACAATGCACAATTTAAACAAAAGTCTTATTAAAGTAAGTTATACCTCCATAACCCCACTGTACAAGAAGATTCGTCAACAAAGAGGGACATCAAAACTCACTTATTCACGTCTGCGTTTTAGAATCCTTGCAAAGACGTCATGTAAATACCACCCTTTTATTTGTTCAATTATGTGCACATTGCTTGCTTAAATGTTTAAAGTGATTGTAAGCCTTTGTTTTTTGTTTTCACAATTATAATCATTACTATTATCCAAATGTTGTAAAGCGCTTTAGAGTAATTTTACAAATATAACAGGGTGCTATATAAATGTTGTATATTATTATTATTATAAACCAGTGCTTATAATCGTCCATGTTTTGTTGTTACAACATTAGAATATAAATAGCTGTTGACATATTTATCTCTGACGAATCTATACGTTTCTATTTTAATAATAAATGTATTTACACATATGTGATACAGTATTTGTTACCTTAGATACTCAGTAAAACCTGCCTCAGAAACATACCGTCTCGTTACTGTCTGTTAACTATTGGAACATTCGTATTTCATTTTCTGAGAGGTAATGAGGAATACCTTCGCTGATATTTCTTGGCTGGTCGATCTTATGCCATATATCGTGAAATGTTAGGACAGGGCACGAGGTAAAAAAACAAATAACCTTCGTTTAATGTGTATATTGAGTATATTAAACAACATACAAAATTGACTTTATTGACTTTATTGATACATAATTGACTTTATTGATACATTATTGACTTTATTGATACATTATTGACTTCATTGAGACATTATTGACTTTATTGATACATTATTGACTTAATTGATACATTATTGACTTTAGTGATACATTATTGACTTCATTGATACATTATTGACTTTATTGATACATTATTGACTTAATTGATACATTATTGACTTTATTGATACATAATTGACTTCATTGATACAATATTGAATTCATTAATACATTATTGACTTTATTGATACATTATTGACTTTATTGATACATAATTAACTTCATTGATACAATATTGACTTCATTAATACATTATTGACTTCATTAATACATTATTGACTTTATTGATACACTCCTTCTAGATATTACCGTAGCTTTCTATCTGTCATTGTCATGAAATCAGGAAATTCTGGGTCAAATAATTTATGTTTCCTTCTATAACAAACACAAGATCTTCCTCCTTCATTCGCCAACTCTAGAGTTTGAAGAACACTCACAGGAAATTATAAACAAAACAAAAAACAAACAGATATCGATTTTACTAATCACTTTTTAATGTTACATATAGTGAAGGGTGGTGAGACAATCATGCTCTGCTTGGGTTAGTTTCATTAACCCAAGCAATGCATCCCTGAAATGAAATATATGCAGTGCTTGGTTTCACCTTCTGAATATATGGTCCTATATTGCAGTATCCTTTTGAAAGGTCAACGCTTTCACATCATTTAATGCAAGCTGCCCATATTCTGTAGGTAATCTGTCTATTCACAGGCTGTAACGTGTTCAATATGTCCCATTAACAATTATTTCAACAGAGTATTATAAAACAACAGGTAAATCATTTGTAAGAATTTAAACACACAAGGACATAATATTCAATCAAACCGGTAGGCAACGTCAACAACCGGTACTGAGGCGTCACAAAAACAAAAGGAACGCGCTAACATCTCCATAAATACTTCTCAGAAGAAACATGAATAGCATTTCTTGCTTTTGAAACTTTCATTGAAATAAATCTTAACACGTCTTTGGTTTAATTTGGTATACTCCCCAAAAGCTGGCAGGTGTAAATGAATACATGTAAACAGCGGATATATTCCGAATGTCAAGGTTCAGTAAATCTCCCTTCTTCAAATGGAAGTTTCCAGACAGGTCTATTGTCCTGTAGGTCTCTGTCACCAGATGTCCTGTTTGGCCCACTGTATCTGATGAGAGTATGGCCGCCTTGTTACTGTGACGACTTCTGTTTATCTTATACTCGTCGTTCGGAACATCTGTGTCACTGGGTGTATGAACAAATGTTATTATACTATAAACACAGTAAACACCGTCCTGCTGAATTTGAACACTCCCGTCCCCCAAAACTTGTACTTCGTTTCCATAGTTTGTCTGGAATCCTTTGGATAATCTTGTGCCTATAACACAAATTTCAGATGAATGTGAATGTCATTGATATGAAGATCATAACTTAAGAGAACTTAATATACGAAAAGGTAATTTTGAAAATTCATGGAATTTTCTAAAAATAAAAAGTCTTAATAATGATATACAACATTCTGTGATCCGGTCATTGATAAATTAACATCAGCGATGCTTTATACATACATAGTGAAGTCATGGAAACATGGAAATGAAGGCATGGAGAATAGGTCCTATGATGTAAAAGTTTAGATTCTGTAAAAGGAGTGAATTGAAATTTCTGTTTATCGTAACAATCAATCGCTTACTATATTTAATGTTTAACGAAACCAATATGGCAGCCATAAGCAATTATATTCTAACAATACCTAAATAAGAATGATGTCATAAGTATGTCTTATGGTTCAAGCGATTAATCAATTAAAAATATGATAAAGGGGCCACATTACTGTTGGTTGCGTGGTAATGGAGGATCTTTGTGGCGGGCCGTCTTGTGTCTGGCCATATCCGGGATGCGCGTTGTGCTTTATCAGGAACCGTTGAACGGTTAGTCACAACCAGCTGTAAACATATGTATACATTGATATATAATAACAAGTACTGTCTGATATATCACACCTGGTATAATGAAATATATAAATCTATAGTGTCACACAGCTGGTGTAAAATAATAACTATATTTTATAATGTTTTGATTTTATTTTTATATCACACCGTGTGATATAAACAAATCAAAACATTATATGTGACAGCCTTTATCAGCCCGAGGGCTGATATCAGGGCGAGGACTGATACAGGGTGTGATATCAAAATAGTCATATCATAACCATTTTTTCATACATATTTAAAAAAACAAAACAAATAAATGAATCTAACAATTGTTTTTTGCTAAACAATGAAATCCGGAGTGAATAACCCGGATGAAGTGATATCAGCCCTGGCTAATAACTAGTTATCGGTTCGGGTTGGTTTATAAAATTGTTTATCAGCCCGGGAACTAATATGACAACGCAAGCAACACTTGTATCACATAAACAAAATATAGTATTATCAGAGGCAAAAGTGTGATACATATCTAGTATATACACTGTACATACATAAACACGATATGTCCAAAATATATATAATCTTATATAAGCCTCTGGATGTGTTTTATGTATATCTGATAAATATAATACAAAATATATGGTAAATTGTATATGTTATTAACATATTGTGTATGTTAAATATGTTATATGTGCAATATATATGTAGTATACATGTGTAAAGTATATCTTTTATTTCAAATTTATATTATATATTAAATATTTATATATATAATGTCTAGTTTGTACACGTAATCTATATATTCAAATATGCAACATTTTTCTTTAAAATAATATTAGTTGAAGTTGCAGTCTACTTTCACACACTACCAAATAGGTTTGAAAATGTGATAAAGATTTAGGTGTTATGGTTCAATGTGAGAAAAAAACACAGTCATATTTAAAAGGCACACCGAATGTACACCATAATTTATGCACAAGTACTCCTCAATGTACATGCTAGATAAACCTCCTTTCGGACACTGAATTCCTAGAAGAAATATATCAATAAAAAAGCAAAAATACTTACAAAGTCAATGAGATGAGATAACTTGTGGTCAAGCGTTTTACAGTAAAAGTTCGACCTGTCAGCTGACCTGTTGTCATGACGTCCATTATGTGTGTGGGGTATCCATATGGTACGTGCAGATTCCGGACATACGTCTATGTCACGATTCCGTCGACACCACTGAATAACGCTGTACACCAAGATACACGATTGAAATACAAAAATCAACACCGAGATAATAAGAAACGTTTTGTATTTGCTATAGCGTATAACATGACGAGGAACGGTTTTGCCAGCAATCAAGTCATTTTGACAACATTCCATTGTTTCGTCGTTTCGCGACTTGCAAACTTCTTTCGCCATGATAACTGAACTTATAAGTCCCTTATGCGGAAAATAAAGGCTGTTGATATGCTGCAATGCTAGCACTTCGCTGTAAGATTCACCGAGGAAAAAACCAGTACAGAGAATTACTCTATTTTAAAAAGGAAGCAATCATTGACGGTTGGAAAAACCGTCTGAAAGAACAAACTGAAACTGGAAATCCACAACACGTAATGGAGTAACGTGTCTCTAAAAATAGTAACTCTGCCTGAACGAGATATCGATTCAGGTGTATAATCAGGACGCCGACCCTATAGTCTATTCCAAGTTTTATGTGTATCACTCTGACTCGGGTATCGCAATAACTAAAACATGTTAGATCAAACAGTATACACTGAACCCTTAGACACAAAACATTTATCGTGACCAGTCTATAGTCCATTCCAAGTTTTATGTATATCACTCTGACTCGGGTATCGCAATAACTAAAACATGTTAGATCAAACAGTATACACTGAAGCCTTAGACACAAAACATTTAGCGTGACCAGTCTATAGTCCATTCCAAGTTTTATGTTTATCACTCTGACTCGGGTATCGCCACAACTATAACGTGTTAAACCAAACATAACCGACTGTCAGGAATTTTACATTGACACGCGTACAAATATAATATTCTTCTATTTTTAAAATAAATAAATATGTACAATATATGTTTTAACAAATGAAGTTGTTGTGTATGAATTATATCAATAATGAAATGATGATAAAAGAAATAGCGTGCATCCAATATTGGCTGACTTTTACATATACCATTATAAAGTAATACGTATTTTACTAACATACGTTCGTATGAATCCAGTGTTATATAGGAGTTTAACGTTCAGATTGCGTCTTCGACCCATATATATCTGGCAAATCATCACTAGCAGGCAAGCGTCTATTTGACGACACCATTTTTACGTTATTCAATATGCGAGATCACTTATTTTTTGCTAAACACTTTGCGGCTAACAGTAAACAACAGAAAACTTACCTTGTGTCCTTGTATACAGTAATCCTCTTTTAGACCGGTATAATGTTAAGTATCTCCCATAATTTTAATGAACGTGTTATCCCTCTCACTGTCAACAAAGAAATGACGGCGTTTTTGAATTGACGGGGAGCGGCCGTCACTCACGTGATCGGCTGAGCATATAAGGTGAGTAACCGCCGTAGTTTCTCGAAGGGACACACAATTGTGACGTTCGCACTGGGATTGACTGTTGTCAGTTATATTTTTGCACATTGAGTATTTGTCAGATGTCTGACCGATCGCAGAGAGTACGCATGTCACATGTGCTACAGTAACCGATTGGTTTGGAGACTGTATGCTTTCTTCTGCTCTTATTTATCACTATTGTATTTTTTTTTTCTTCTGTTTGTTACAAAGTTACAAAACCGAAGCTAGCGGTATGTACTGTTGTGGCTGTCATCTTATCATTACCTCGTCCCCAATACGGGATAAAATTGATTGTTTTCGCTGCATTTCTTATATTTATCAAATCTCTCAAGCTTTACCTACCGCTTGTGCTTAGTTTTTTCTTCGTCAAATTATTGTTTTTTTATTATTTTATTTTGTAGATGTTTACGTGATAAAATGAACTCCTTAGGTGTAAAAAAAACAACGTCGACGTTTGGACCAATTGACAGCTTAAGTCCGGCTTCTGATTGATCAAAATAAGATATCGAACAACTTTGTTTACATTGTTATAGGACTGATGAATTAATTTCGCTAGTTTTATCTACCGTCCACACTAAACGGACTGCCATTAACCTGCTTCAGGCTGGTCGAAATTTCCCTATGTAGGTGTATTATGACACTACAAACTGTAACGCGACCTTCACGTGCTTATTGTACAAATGGCCGCCAAGGCTGCCTTCTGATTGGTCAAAGGTTATATATTGTTAGTTTTTGGTCTTATTATTGTAATATTGTGTTTGCAAACTATCGCAAAGTCTGTATCTCCCGTTGAACAAGATTGCCGCCAAAGATGACTTCTGATAGGGAAACAAAAGATATTGTCCGATTTGATTACTTTCCAATATTTGATTGAAGCTTACTTTAAGAAAATTGGTCAGCATTGCTTGTATGAATTAATATGGCGCTATAAAATGAATATTCTACAATACATTGTTGTCAAAATTATCGATGTCATTTAAGTAGTGAAATCAACAATCTCAAATACAGAATAAAACCGACAAAATGAATTGTACAATAATGTCTATTCATAAAATTGACCCCCCTCCCCCAAAAAGGGATTAATATGCTAAGATGCATGTTTCTTGATTCCGAGTAATGTAAGAAAAGTGCTAGAAATTATTCTATTTATATTTCATTGGTAGGAAATAGCAGCAAAACTGTGCTAATTGCATGAATCATTAAGGATAAGTGTTTCCCTTAATTTCCGGTGTTTTTAAGAAATATCGACACGCATTTCTTGTTGCAATGCAATACGACCTTATATTTAGCCTACGAAATGTATGGAATGATAACTGTGTTCTGACACTGAAACTGTGTTTCAAATCGCATCCCGACGAGATATAAGGTAATGTATGACATCTGTAAGATACTATATACAATATATCTCACCTTATCCTTACACAATCATCCAAAATGCATGAATACATCCGCAACTATACGTTTTAGGGTTTCCTTTAAATTATTGACTTGCATATAAAGCATGAAAATTGATAGTGGCTCCATATGGTTAGGCTAAATATATATACTTACATAAAAAACAACAAATGACGAGTTTTTTAGAACCTCCCTAGCGCTTTCACCTCGTTAAATTTTCATCAGGGAAAGAGGTGAATGCGCTAGGGAGGAACTTATAAACTCTTGTCATTTGTTTTGTACGTTCAACTATCACAAGGACTTTAGATAAATAAATAAATAATAAATATACAACATTTGATATAGCGCCCTATCTAGCTAACATTAGCCACTCTAAAGCGCTTTACAGTACATTGATATACAATTAATACAATAAGCATATACGTTTATCAATACAGTTTTTGAGGAATTCGCAGGAGCTGCCTTATCAGGCGCTAACTACTAGTCCTATGCCACCTGGCTAATATCTCCTTATGTGTGTATGCTTTCGTGTGTGCTGGATATGTTTTTCTGATGTTATTAAATATATAAGTATATGTATCAAAGATGAGTATTAAGAAAATTCCATCGCCGGTGGTATTAATCATTATTTCTAGACTTCCTTATTGAAGAAAAAAATTCGCGAGAACCCAGATATGCGGCCCACATGTAAGCTTTATAAACAAAGGGGTACACAGAATATTTCTCTATATTATCGTTACCAGGATAGATGACGCTTCTTTGTATCTTCATTACTGCATCCGAGTTAGTACCGTTATTAGTTATATTTGTGTCCATCAGTTTTTTGTGTTTGTTAGAACTTGTTACTTTCTTTTTTCAATCGGTGTCACAGTTGCGTCCTGACGAGAAACCCTGTATGTTTTCGAAGGGATAGTTTCGTCATGGGCTTTACAAAGTAGGTTTGCCTCTTGAACCATTAACGGCAGGATGATTTGATAGGAGATATATAGAGCAAAGGCCAGCAAATCATTTTTGTCTTAACATTGATCTTTGGTTTTAAATGGTTCTGATTAAGTAACACTTTTAAAGTTATTTATCCATGTTTACTGTATATTTCCTTCTTATAGTTCTTGTTGTGTTTGTCTTCGTTTTAATATAATATCAGCCTTGTAAATGCAATGAATGAAAAAAATGGAGGTTCTTATATACCGCTTTATCACAACCTAGTTCGTAGGTCGTCTCAAAGCGGTTCACAAATTATTATCTATGGTTATATATGTATAGGGCCTTTGCAACCAGCCAATGTCTTTCTCAACTCCATGGGGAGCATACAGCCGGTGATGCCATTTCGGCGCTCACAGCTAGCATTCAACAATTCTAGCACTGCCCAACCACGTACTCATTTACAGCTGAGTAGACTGGAATAAGCGGAGTAAAGTATCTTGTTCAAAGATACAACACAGTGCCGTGCTGTGACTCGAGCCCGCAACCCTTCGGTCACGAGCCCGGCGTCCTACCACAAAATATACCCAATATGACACATACCAGAAAGACATTTACAAATGTATTTTCACATGTATTTTAATACTTTTGTTTGCGTATACGCCAAAATCTTAAATTATATTTCGATGTAATTATCAGGTAATAAATGGAGAATGACTTTTATTAACGCTTATTATACACGAACTTTACCATTATTTAACTGAAGATAAATATCAAAATCGAGCTCATCTATACGACCAAGATTAGCAAACGATTTATTTCTATTTTTACGAAAAAGTTATTTTAAACACACTCTTTAGCACCTCATAGATAGCAATTATAAAAGCATGCTTTACGTGCTTTCTATTTTTACGAAAAAGTTATTTTAAACACTCCATAGCATCTCATAGATAGCAATTATAAAAGCATGCTTTACGTGCTTTCTATTTTTACGAAAAAGTTATTTTAAACACTCTATAGCATCTCATAGATAGCAATTATAAAAGCATTCTTTACGTGCTTGCGGTACGTGCCTGTTCTGAAATCTGTGGTAGATTTAAGCTGATTAACAATTGAAGTCGATTCCATTTGATTAGGGTTCTCTAAAGCACGGGTTACATCGCACACTCTGTGTATAAACAAAAAGGATCACACACTGATACTGTAAACCCTTCTAACTTAGCGGGATCAAAAAGTTCAGGTGTTGTATCAGGAAACAATACGCGGATTTTTATTTATTTCGATCAACACAAATAGAACTTGACATCAAGGACATACAATGATTCGCATCAACACCATCAGAAGAGAAATTGTAGGCATAGAGCTATACACGCAATTTGATCACTGTGTCATTGGCGCTTTACTTTTTGACTTGCAGAACATAATAAGTTATAAGATGCAAACGTTTAGACGATATAAGTCGGTTCGAGGAATGTCGTTGTCCCAGTGCAACAGAATAATACAATATCGCTAATGCTAAGGCAGTCATATTAAGTATCTCTAAATTTATCAAGTAATATACGTATTGAGCGAGGTGTTTTAACATCTATGACGGTATAAACGCAAATCGGTTATATTCGTATTTTACATGGCGCCATCAGGGTTGTATACAATATATACATAACTGATATGTTCCTATTATTATGAATGCCAAATCTCTCCGTAAACTGTATATATAGAGGATTTAACACGAGTGTCCATTTAATATTGAATATATCACACGAGTTCAATCTTTAGGCCTTTGACATATTCAATTGACACTCACATCAGATTATATTTATCACATAACAATCATCATTTGAGAAAGAACCCATTAAACATTATTATGTGTTATCAGCTGTTTCTATATAGGTCAAAACCAAAGTACTCAGATCATAGTATTGTCGTTCCTGAAGTTCAAAGTAGTTTTTTGCAATGAAAACAATAATGACAAATCAAACATTTCAAATTAAGTTTATAGTAAAAATATTTAAATTTATCAGAGAAAAATGCAGTTAAAAACGTAGTACAGGTACCTGTAGTGGCGTAGGAATATGTTCCCACGGTTTTAACTAATCGCAGGTTTTATTACACATGTGTATTACCATATTTATGACATGGCAGCATGACACAGTAAAATTGGTCAGTTTCGTGAAAAACTGATTTAGACTGGTTTCCATGAATACATCTTATATCTACATGTATCACCATTTGTAATACTGTCTCCTGATCCTAGGGTCTTTGTTTTATGTGTTTGTACGGGTTCATGACCTCTGGTCTGTTGTTTAATGTGTTTACACGGGTTCATGACCTCTGGTCTGTTGTTAAATGTGTTTGCACGGGTTCATGACCTCTGGTCTGTTGTTTTATGTGTTTGCACGGGTTCATGACCTCTAGTCTGTTGTTTTATGTGTTTGCACGGGTTCATGCTCTCTGGTCTGTTGTTTTGATGTGTTTGCACGGGTTCATGACCTTTGGCCTATTGTTTTATGTGTTTACACGGGTTCATGACCTCTGGTCTGTTGTTCTATGTGTTTGCACGGGTTCATGACCTTTGGTCTATTGTTTTATGTGTTTACACGGGTTCATGACCTTTGGTCTGTTGTTTTATGTGTTTACACGGGTTCATGACCTTTAGTCTGTTGTTTTATGTGTTTGCACGGGTTCATGATCTCTGGTCTGTTGTTTTATGTGTTTGCACGGGTTCATGATCTCTGGTCTGTTGTTTTATGTCTTCTTACTTTCCTTTGCTGTCCTGATTATGACCTTTGAACTCGGATTTTGACCTGTCGTATCCACGACATGGCATGCTTTTATTTTGAATAATACGACACATTTACTCACTTTATTTTTACTTTACATTTAAACAGTACACATCATTGGTAGATGCACTCCTTACACGTGTCCTTCCTTTATAATATTGATGGTAAAAAACATAAAATATTGTACACATTATAATTTAAATATTCCAAAGTAATTTGAGAATATTCCATTTCTATTATAACTAGATTTAGGTGACACATGTATCGATATGTCTAGTGTGTCCCCAATCGTCAACCTCTCGGTAATACACAGAAAACTCATTATATTACCAAACGCCTCATTACTTTCGCGATCGCCACCGAATTTCCTTCTTGCTAGTGTTATAGGAGCACAATCCATTATTTCATCATTGCATTTGTTTATAGTATGAATACCTAAAGACGTGTTTGTTGATGTATTCAAAGTCAATGTGATCAGCGAATATATAAAGTACATCCCTTCACCACTTCCACCATCAAACGACGTCAATCTGACCTTTGAACTCCCAGGAAGTAATGTCAGATTCCTAATGAAGCCTGTCCCGAAAGAATTACCAATGGTCCAAGACAGAGCACCATCTGTAAAAAAAATAATATATGTGATGTGTATAAAAAGATAAATGGAGTATTAATCTAGCAAAACACACATATTCTACAATACACCATAGGTTTGATTATCAATAAAATCAAGTATTCGAGGGAATATAACATGTATGTATTCGAGGGTATATAACATGTATGTATTCGAGGGTATATAACATGTATCTATTCGAGGGTATATAACATGTATGTAATCGAGAGTATATAACATGTATGTATTCGAGGGTATATAACATGTATGTATTCGAGGGTATATAACATGTATCTATTCGAGGGTATATAACATGTATGTATTCTAGGGTATATAACATGTATGTATTCGAGAGTATATAACATGTATCTAATCGAGAGTACATAACATGTAAGTATTCGAGGGTTTAGAACATGTATGTATAGGAGGGTATATAACATGTATGTATTCGAGGGTATATAACATGTATGTAATCGAGAGTATATAACATGTATGTATTCGAGGGTATATAAAATGTATGTAATCGAGGGTATATACCATGTATGTATTAGAGGGTATATACCATGTATGTAATAGAGGGTATATACCATGTATGTATTAGAGGGTATATACCTTGTATGTAATCGAGGGTATATACCATGTATGTATTAGAGGGTCTTTATCAGGTATGTAATAGAGGGTATATACCATGTATGTATTAGAGGGTATATACCATGTATGTATTCGAGAGTATATACCATGAATGTTATCGAGGGTATATACCATGTATGTAATCGAGGGTCTTTATCAGGTATGTAATAGAGGGTATATAACATGTATGTAATCGAGGGTATATACCATGTATGTATTAGAGGGTCTATATCAGGTATGTAATAGAGGGTGTATAACATGTATGTAATCGAGGGTATATACCATGTATGTAATCGAGGGTATATACCATGAATGTAATCGAGGGTATATACCATGTATGTATTCGAGAGTATATACCATGAATGTAATCGAGGGTATATAACATGTATGTAATCGAGGGTATATACCATGTATGTAATCGAGGGTATATAACATGTATGTAATCGACGGTATATACATGTACACTACTGAAAAATCTCAATGTTACTACTCTGCGGTCAATACTGTAGGTCCATATCACCTACACTACTGAAAAATCAGCTGTGTACAAGGTTATTACTGATACCAACGTTAACATTACAAACAGCCGTGTACAAGGTTATTACTGATATCAACGTTAACAGTACATACAGCTGTGTACAAGGTTATTACTGATATCAACGTTAACAGTACATACGGCTGTGTACAAGGTTATTACTGATATTAACGTTAACAGTACATACAGCTGAGTACAAGGTTATTACTGATATCAACGTTAGCAGTACATACAGCTGTGTACAAGGTTATAACTGATATCAACCTTAACAGTACATAAAGCTGTGTACATGGTTATTATTGATATCAACGTTAAAAGTACAAACATCTGTGTACATGGTTATTACTGATATTCACGTAAACAGTAAATACAGCTGTGTACAAGGTTATTATTGATATCAACGTTAACAGTACAAACAGGTGTGTACAAGGCTATTATTGATATCAACGTTAACAGTACATAAAGCTGTGTATATGGTTCTTACTGATATCAACGCTAACAGTACAAACAGCTGTGTACAAGGTTATTTTTGATATCAACGTTAACAGTACATACAGCTGTGTACATGGTTATTATTGATATCAACGTTAACAGTACATAAAGCTGTTTATATGGTTCTTACTGATATCAACGTTAACAGTACAAACAGCTGTGTACAAGGTT
>NW_018404198.1:361142-386941 GCF_002113885.1 Mizuhopecten yessoensis
AATAGTTATTACTGATATCAACGTTAACGGTACAAACAGCTGTGTACATGTTTAAAACTGATATCTACGTTTACAGTACATACAGCTGTGTACAAGATTATTACTGATATCAACGTTAACAGTACAAACAGCTGTGTACAAGGTTATTACTGATATCAACGTTAACAGTAAATAAAGCTGTGTGCATGGCTATTACTGATATTAACGTCAACAGTACATATAGCTGTGTACATGGTTATTACTGATACCAACGTTAACAGTACAAACAACTGTGTACAAGGTTATTATTGATATCAACGTTAACAGTACAAACATCTGTGTACAGGTTTATTACTGATATTAACGTTAACAGTACAAACAGCTGTGTACATAGTTACTATTGATATCAACGTTAACAGTACAGCAGCTGTGTATAAGGTTATTACTGATACCAACGTTAAAAGTACAAACAGCTGTGTACATGGTTATCATGGATATCAACGTTAACAGTAGGAACAGCTGTGAGTATGGTTATTACTGATATCAACGTTAACAGTACATATAGCTGTGTACATGGTTATAACTGATATCAACGTTAACAGTACAAACAGCTGGTAACTTGGTTATTACTGATGTCAACGTTAACAGTACAAACAGCTGGTAACTTGGTTATTACTGATGTCAACGTTAACAGTACAAACAGCTGGTAACTTGGTTATTACTGATGTCAACGTTAACAGTACAAACAGCTGTGTAAATAGTTATTACTGATATCAACGTTAACGGTACAAACAGCTGTGTACATGTTTACACCTGATATCTACGTTTACAGTACATACAGATGTGTACAAGATTATTACTGATATCAACGTTAACAGTACAAACATCTGTGTACAGGTTTATTACTGATATCAACGTTAACAGTACAAACGTACAACCAGCTTTGTACATAGTTATTACTGATATCAACATTAACAGTATAAACAGTTGTGTATCAGGTTATTATTGATATCACCGTTAACAGTACAAACAGCTGTGTAAATAGTTATTACTGATATCAACGTTAACGGTACAAACAGCTGTGTACATGTTTACACCTGATATCTACGTTTACAGTACATACAGATGTGTACAAGATTATTACTGATATCAACGTTAACAGTACATACAGCGGTGTACAAGATTAATACTGATACCAACGTTAACAGTACAAAAAGCTGTGTACATGGTTATTATTGATATCAACGTTAACAGTACAGCAGCTGTGTATAAGGTTATTACTGATACCAACGTTAACAGTACAAACAGCTGTGTACATGTTTATTACTTATATCAACTTTAACAGTACGTACAGCTGTGTACATGGTTATTATTGATATCAACGTTAACAGTACAACGAGCTGTGTACAAGGTTATTACTGATATCAACGTAAACAGTTTAAACAGTTGTGTATAAGGTTATTATTGATATCAGCGTAAACAGTACAAACAGCTGTGTACAAGGTTATTACTGATATCAACGATAACAGTACATATAGCTGTGTACAAGATTATTACTGATACCAACGTTAACAGTACAAACAGCTGTGTACATGGTTATTATTGATATCAACGTTAACAGGACAAACAGCTGTGTATAAGGTTATTATTGATATCAGCGTAAACAGTACAAACAGCTGTGTACAAGGTTATTACTGATATCAACGTTAACAGTACATAAAGCTGTGTACATGGTTAATACTGATATTAACGTTAGCAGTACAAACAGCTGTGTACATGGTTATTATTGGTATCATCGTTAACAGTACATACAGCTGTGTACATGGTTATTATTGATATCAACGTTAACAGTACAGCAGCAGTGTACATGGTTATTACTGATATCAACGTTAACAGTACATAAAGCTGTGTACATGGTTATTACTGATATCAACGTTAACAGTACAAACAGCTGTTTACATGGTTATTACTAATATCAACTTTAACAGTACATACAGCTGTGTACATGGCTATTACTGATATGAACGTTAACAGTACAAACAGCTGTGTACATGGTTATTATTGGTATCAACGTTAACAGTACATACAGCTGTGTACGTGGTTATTACTGATATCAACGTTAACAGTACATAAAGCTGTGTACATGGTTATTACTGATATTAACGTTAGCAGTACAAACAGCTGTGTGCATGGTTATTACTGATATTAACGTTAACAGTACATATAGCAGTGTACATGATTATTACTGATATCAACGTTAACAGTACAAACAGCTGTGTACATGGTTATTACTGATATCAACGTTAACAGTACATACAGCTGTGTACATGGTTATTACTGATATCAACGTTAACGGTACAAAAAGCTGTGTATAAGGTTATTACTTCTATCAACGTTAACAGTACATACAGCTGTGTACATGGTTATTACTGATATCAACGTTAACAGTAAATACAGCTGTGTACATGGTTATTATTGATATCAACGTTAACAGGACAAACAGCTGTGTCATGGTCATTACTGATATCAACGTTAAAAGTACAAACAGCCGTGTACATGGTTATTATTGATATCAACGTTAACAGTCTGTGTATAAGGTTATTACTTCTATCAACGTTAACAGTACATACAGCTGTGTACATGGTTATTACTGATATCAAAGTTAACAGTACATACAGCTGTGTACATGGTTATTACTGATATCAAAGTTAACAGTACATACAGCTGTGTACATGGTTATTACTGATATCAAAGTTAACAGTACATACAGCTGTGTACATGGTTATTACTGATATCAAAGTTAACAGTACATACAGCTGTGTACATGGTTATTATTGATACCAACGTTAACAGTACAAACAACTGTGTACAAGGTTATTATTGATATCAACGTTAACAGTACATACATCTGGTAACTTGGTTATTATTGATATCAACGTTAACAGTACAAACAGCTGTGTACATGGTTACTACTGATATCAACGTTAACAGTACATACAGCTGTATACATGGTTATTACTGATATCAACGTTAACAGTACATTAAACTGTGTACATGGTTATTACTGATATCAACGTTAACAGTGCATACAGCTGTGTACATGGTTATTACTGATATCATCGTTAACAGTACAAACAGCTGTGTACATGCTTATTACTGATATCAACGTTAACAGTACAAACAGCTGTGTACATGCTTATTACTGATATCAACGTTAGCTGGTAACTTGGTTATTACTGATATCAACGTTAACAGTACATACAGCTGGGAACTTGGTTATTATTGATATCAACGTTAACAGTACAAACAGCTGTGAACATGCTTATTACTGATATCAACGTTAGCTGGTAACTTGGTTATTACTGATATCAACGTTAACAGTAAATAAAGCTGTGTGCATGGTTATTACTGATATCAACGTTAACAGTAAATAAAGCTGTGTGCATGGTTATTACTGATATCAACGTTAACAGTACATTAAACTGTGTACATGGTTATTACTGATATCAACGGTAACAGTACAAACAGCTGTGTACATGCTTATTACTGATCTCAACGTTAGCTGGTAACTTGGTTATTACTGATATCAACGTTAACAGTACATACAGCTGTGTACATATGGTTATTATTGATATCAACGTTAACAGGACATACACTGTGTACATGGTTATTATTGATATCAACGTTAACAGGACATACAGCTGGTAACTTGGTTATTATTGATCACAACGTTAACAGTACAAACAGCTGTGTACAAGGTTATTACTGATATCAACGTTAACAGTAAAAACAGCTTTGTACATGATTATTACATGGCTATTACTGATATCAACGTTAACAGTACAAACAGCTGTCTGCATGGTTATTACTGATATCAATGTTAAGAGTACATACAGCTGTGTGCATGGTTATTACTGATATCAACGTTAACAGTAAAAACAGCTTTGTACATGATTATTACATGGCTATTACTGATATCAACGTTAACAGTACAAACAGTTACTGATATCAACGTTAACAGTACATACAGCTGTGTACATATGGTTATTATTGATATCAACGTTAACAGGACATACACAGCTGTGTACATGGTTATTACTGATATCAACGGTAACAGTACAAACAGCTGTGTACATGCTTATTACTGATATCAACGTTAACAGTACAAACAGCTGTGTACATGGTTATTACTGATATCATCGTTAACAGTACAAACAGCTGTGTACATGCTTATTACTGATCTCAACGTTAGCTGGTAACTTGGTTATTACTGATACCAACGTTAACAGTACATACAGCTGTGTACATAGCTATTACTGATATCAACGATAACAGTACAAACAGCTGTGTACATGGTTATTACTGATATCAACGGTAACAGTACAAACAGCTGTGTACATGCTTATTACTGATATCAACGTTAACAGTACATTAAACTGTGTACATGGTTATTACTGATATCAACTTTAACAGTATATACAGCTGTGTACATGTTTATTATTGATCCCAACGTTAACAGTACAAACAACTGTGTACAGGTTATTATTGATACCAACGTTAACAGTATAAAAACTGTGTACAAGGTTATTATTGATATCAACGTTAACAGTACATACAGCTGGTAACTTGGTTATTATTGATATCAACGTTAACAGTACAAACAGCTGTCTACATGGTTATTACTGATATCAATGTTAAGAGTACATACAGCTGTGTGCATGGTTATTATTGATATCAACGTTAACAGTACATACAGCTGTGTACATGGTTATTATTGATATCAACGTTAACAGGACATACAGCTGGTAACCTGGTTATTATTGATATCAACGTTAACAGTACAAACAGCTGTGTACATGGTTATTACTGATATCAACGTTAACAGTACATACAGCTGTGTACATAGCTATTACTGATATCAACGATAACAGTACAAACAGCTGTGTACATGGTTATTACTGATATCAACGTTAACAGTACAAACAGCTGGTAACTTGGTTATTACTGATGTCAACGTTAACAGTACATACAGCTGTGTACATGGTTATTATTGATATCAACGTTAACAGTACATACAGCTGTTCACATGGTTATTATTGATATCCACGTTAACAGGATATACAGCTGGTAACTTGGTTATTATTGATATCAACGTTAATAGTACATACAGCGGGTAACTTGGTTATTATTGATATCAACGTTAACAGTACATACAGCTGTTCACATGGTTATTATTGATATCCACGTTAACAGGACATACAGCTGGTAACTTGGTTATTATTGATATCAACGTTAACAGTACATACAGCTGTTCACATGGTTATTATTGATATCCACGTTAACAGGACATACAGATGTGTACATGGTTATTACTGATATCAACGTTAACAGTACAAACAGCTGGGTACATGGATATTACTGATATCAACGTTAACAGTACAAACAGCTGGTAACTTGGTTATTATTGATATCAATGTTAACAGTACATACAGCTGTGTACATGGTTATTATTGATATCAACGTTAACAGTACATACAGCTGTGTACATGGTTATTACTGATATTAACGTTAACAGTACTGATATCAACGTTAACAGTACCCCCCGCTGGTAACTTGGTTATTATTGATATCAACTTTAACAGTACATACAGCTGTTCACATGGTTATTATTGATATCCACGTTAACAGGACATACAGCTGGTAACTTGGTTATTATTGCTAACAACGTTAACAGTACAAACAGCTGGGTACATGGATATTATTGATATCAACGTTAACAGTACATAAAGCTGTGTACATGGTTATTATTGATAGTAACGTTAACAGTACATATAGCTGTGTACATGGTTATTACTGATATTAACGTTAACAGTATAATAAAGCTGTGTGCATGGTTATTACTGATATCAACGTTAACAGTACATACAGCTGTGTACATGGTTATTATTGATATCAACGTTAACAGTACATACAGCTGTGTACATGGTTATTACTGATATCAACGTTAACAGTACATACAGCTGTGTACATGGTTATTATTGATATCAACGGTAACAGTACAAATAGCTGTGTACATGGTTATTACTGATATCAACGTTAACAGTACCGATCAGAATTTTCATGGTTATAAGGGTTTAATATTCCCTTGCGGAATTCTAGTATTTAACAACATATGACTTTAAATTCATATAGATTTTTTGTTATGTACGAACGTGGATACTAGATTATTTGTTTTTGATTTGATTAAATATAGATTTCGTGACGATGGCAAGGGTATGGATGATGGACCTGTTATCGTAAAGGTTTATGTTTTGGCGTTCATTTTGTTTGATCAGGGATGAAATCATATAAGTTAAGGAGTAAATAAAAAATCGTTCTTACTTTTTATATCGTAAAAGTCACCATAAAGATGAGCGGAATAATCTCGTTCTCGCCACCACTGCATTCTCTGTGTCATTTCTAAACGGAAAGAATTTGTGTGGATAAAATAATCCTTGTCTCGTGAAAGTATATAAGCATTTCATTCGTTTAACATCCTGATATTGTGTTTATGAATAAACATTGGGACATCTCTCACACGAAAATGTATTGTGAAGACTGACCAATGAGCGCTACGTGATGTCTATAATTATTAACTTTATACAAATTAGAACAAAACTTGAAAACATAACTATCATTTATCAATTAAGTTCGAACTATGAAAAATGCTTTCAAAAAAATAAGTTGTTAGTTTCTTCATTCTTATTCGTAATTATTGGGGTATTTGAAAGGGTTTTCTCTTTCTTTTTTTTAATAAAAGTTCTAATACCCTTGAGTTCTCGTGTTGAGTGTTGGTGTGAGTCATATTGGTTTCCCATCAGCATCTGTCAAATTAGTGTAAATTAAGAAACAACATTAAACATAAATGTAAATTATAAACATATTGTGAATGTTTCTGTTTATATAAAGTTACTTTAGGAACACTAATTATGAAGGAAGAAAGTTTGTGCAGCACTGTCCCGTCTTTAATTCACGATACATCAATCGATGGTCAACAGTCTGATTCCCGTGACATAATCAAAATAATGTTGATGATATAAAAACCAGGATCACAGTGTGTGTATTAAGGTGTAAATTGAACAAATATTACAAAAGAGAGAGAGTAAAATTACGACAGGTTGTTTACAATTTTACCTTCGGGATGTTATATGACATAACGAAACAAAGTATAACCATAATGTTAAAAGGGTATGCATCAAACATATATCAAACCTCATTTTATAGTTGCTTATGATTAATTACAAAAAAAAAATGCAAACAATGTAACATATTGAAAATGATGCAGAGATGAATAGATGAAATAGTGCAGTAATGAAAAGAATGTAATATCAAATATAATGCAGCATTGTAATTAATGCACTATTGGAAATAATGCAGCATTGACAATAATGCAGCATTGTAATTAATGCACTATTGGAAATAATGCGGTATTGACAATAATGCAGCATTGTAATTAATTAATTCACTATTGGAAATAATGCAGCATTGACAATAATGCAGCATTATAATTAATGCACTATTGGAAATAATGCAGCATTGACAATAATGCAGCATTATAATTAATGCACTATTGGAAATAATGCAGCATTGACAATAATGCAGTTATCTTAATCATATTTAACAGTTCTCTATATTTAGAGTCAGCGGGAAACAAAGAAATGAAATGTATCTATAATTAGACATGTCGCAATCAATCAGCTTTGAAATAAGGAAGATATCAGTGGTCATACGACTGAATGTTAGCGTTAAAAACTTGAAAAATGTGCACGGGTCTATAAAACTGTCAAAATATCTTACCTCGAAGAAGATATTCTGAATTCCAAACCCATCGTTGATACAACATAAGCGGTGTCCATTCGAGCCAGAAACGAATTCATATAAAACGTTTTTCTCCACACCAATCACATCGTTGAAATAAGAACACGTGAGACATATTCTGTCTGGTAATGTATCCGCTGCTGATTGTTGGTGAGCCGTTTGGGTTTTGTCCGGTAGATGACGGTTACTGTCATTGATCCGGTGTGCTATATACACACATGGTAGTGCTACAACCAACACAAGATTAGTCACAAACGACACTTTGATTGCTAGTTTTAACCGATTATAACATTTACTTTTTGTAACGTCCTCCATTGCTCAAAACGGTATAGCTACCTGTCTATTATAACTCATATCCATTCCGTAAACGTCGTTAGTTATACCCACCACGAATAACATAGAATGGCGACTGTCCGGAATTGTGGGTTAAACCCAACGCTAAAAATAGATTTGATTCTGGAAAAACCGACGAATATTGATTCGTGGAAACCTGTACATGTTTTAAACGCAGATTAAGTCGTGTCAGTTAGTGATAACAAAGAACTGGGATTGTCAAACAGTTTGTGAACAGAGAACTATTTACAATCCGGGTTACTCACACAGAAATAAACGTTCACGCTGTCATGCATTTACCTTTTATTTTTGCTAACTCAAGAGATTGGAAAATGTACCACGTGAAAGAAGCATTCGAGGGAAATCAATTATAAAATGAAACAATGTATCAAAATCAACCAAATTAAAAGTACATATTAAGATAGTGAGCAACCTATTGATGATATCTGCTAATTTTATATGTTCTTCGTTTATTACTTTACATTTGAACCATCGCTCATTACTAAATAAGGCATATCCCGTTTGAAAAGCGGTGTATCAACCAAAATCTAAAATTAAAGTTTTTCTGTTCATTAACGTATAAAACCTTGGCATACATAAACGATATTTTATGAATTTATGTTTTAAAACAGATTTGTGAAACGAGTCTTTATTTTATCAGCAAGCCTCTTGCGGTCTAAAATGAAAAAAACGTTACCATACTCATTCATTTACATGAATGGTAACTCACCCATTTGTTTATCATAACGTTTTGAGAATATTACTAAACTCTAATTTTTCAGTCATTTTTGAATTTTTAAAAACTCCAATGTTAGCTCTTCATCCTTCATCTCTATTGTAACGTCATTATATAATTTGATTTATGAAATTTCACATGTCTGTCGTCAACAAAAAATAGATAGTTTAATATCGTAGTAAATTATATATAGAATATAATCTCGTAATAACTATATATATAGTATCGTAATAAATTATACGAGTTAATTCACGAGTAAAAAATCGTGATGAATTATTTTAGAATATAATCTCGTAATAAATTCTATATAAAATATATTATCTCTGTTTAGTGAATAAACATTTAATTAGCTTGTAGCATATCAATTTACCATTATTACTTATTAAAAAAAATAAACAACCTAATACAGCGTCTGTGTAAACCTCGACATCTCGTCTCACACCAAACAGAACATATATGTTGTTTAAACTATTTAATAATGAAATTGAAAAAGGGGAAACAGTTGTATCTACTTCCAATGAGAGAGTTGTCAAATTGTGGAGAAGACACTAGACACTCAATAAATCTCGTGTCTTTATACAATTTGAAAATTAACTCGATTATACTGTATCAACTTGATAACCAATCGTCACTGGATAAATCTCGTGGCTTGATACAATTTGAAAATTAACTCGATTATATAAACATGATAACCAATCATCACTCGATAAATCTCATGTCTTTATGCAGTTTGAAAATTAACTCGATTATATAAACATGATAACCACTCATCACTAGATAAATCTCGTGTCTTTATACAATTTGAAAATTCACTCGTTTATATAAACATGATAACCAATCATCACTCGATAAATCTCGTGTCTTTATACTTTTTGAAAATTAACTCGATTATACTGTATCAACTTGATAACCAATCGTCACTCGATAAATCTCGTGGCTTGATACAATTTAAAAAATAACTCGATTATATAAACATGATAAATAATCATCACTCGATAAATATCGTGTTTTCATACAATTTGCAAATTAACTCGATTATATAAACATGATAACCAATCATCAAATCTCGTGTCTTTATACAATTTGTAAATTAACTCGATTATAAAAACATGATAACCAATCATCACTCGATAAATCTCGTGTCTTCATACAATTTGAAAAAAACCCACTTGATTATATAAACATGATAACCAATCATCACTCGATAAATCTCGTGTCATGTTACAATTTGAAGATAAACTCGAATATATAAACATGATAACCAATCATCACTAGATAAAAATATCGTGTCTTTATATAATTTGAAAATAAACTCGTTTATATAAACATGATAACCAATTGTCATTCGATAAATCTCGTGTGAATTTGAAAATTAACGCGAGTTATTCAGTGCTGGTGATGACAATAATTCCGATAGGGTACATACCCGAAAGGGCCTCATGTAAGTTTGTCAGCAATATAAATGTGTGCTATAGGACCATAACAATATTTGCTAAAATATTCATTATTTATGTTTACATTTTGATGGAAGGATGCAGAGCAAATGTAAATATACATGCTCATCAATCGTAACTCGTTCAAGAACCTCCATGACTTATATTGAGAATTTTGATGTCGTTTAATGAGCATTGTGTTCAATTGTTAAGTTCTTATTCCAATTTGAACATGCCAAAAAAGTTGTTGTATGGTGAGGACGCATCGATATATTTTTCAGTTGTATATTCCCTTAGAGACATTGAGAAAGCTTTAACATAGACAGTGTCTGATTTGTTTAAACTCACGACACCGCTCAAGTATGTTGTTTGTCGTACAGACATATATTCACTTCCAAGTGTTGACTGAAATATTTTCTCTCCATTTTCACTTTGCAGAGAATTATTGTTTTTCATAATTACGTGTCGTATTGTCTGACTGTAGTTAATGGTAGCTTCATCACGGAAATCAAATGTGAACATCGAATAAACTAAATATTTTCCCGCACCAGCTACGTCAGGGACAGTCAGTTTCTTCCAGTCGTCAGTGGAGAGTGTTAGGTTTCGTACGAATGACGTGCTGTGTCTTGTGGTGGTCCATATTAACTCTATAGATAAAAACAAAAAAGAAACCCTTACTGTCGCGTCCATACAAAAGGAGCAAGTGGAAATCTAAGACGACAACACAACACAAATCAAGGTAACTTCAATTATCATCATAATAAAAACCACCAAATAAAAAAATAAAAAAGAGGCAAAATGTATTACAGCTGAGTGGATAACATCCATTGGATACTAAATAATAACAATAGGGATAAGAAAAAGACGAAAGTAACGCTTGGCATACAGGTGTAAGTATAACAGCGTAAAACCCAGGTATATAGCAATGACATTGTGTAATCATTTGTGTTAATCTGGAATGAATTATTTGTACTGATACTATGAAAGAGATCTTACAATTTCAATAGATTTTAATTCGTTTAAAGATCCTGCCGTATCACTTTCTGAATTTTTAATATTTCCTAGAA
Organism: Mizuhopecten yessoensis; assembly: GCF_002113885.1. Taxonomy (NCBI): domain Eukaryota; kingdom Metazoa; phylum Mollusca; class Bivalvia; order Pectinida; family Pectinidae; genus Mizuhopecten; species Mizuhopecten yessoensis. The sequence continues at coordinate 372,548 of NW_018404198.1, forward strand.
CTGCAATTAACCAAGCAGTGTTTGTTTGTATTATTGTATAAAACATGTATTTTCATGTAAAATGTATTTGTTTGAGGACAGAATGTGACGTGTTTTCGTCGAAATTGTGTATATTGGTTACCATTTCTATGATTACAATCTTGCTTTAGTAGTTGCGCTTGTATTTTGTAAACGAATATTTGCACATCAATGTATTTAGTGATTACAAATTGACAGATTCTGTTGAAATGTAAAAGCAGTGCAATTATGACCTGACAAACATCAATATTTAATCTGTTGATGGGACGCAAACTTTGAGATACTGTTACGTTCTTAATATAAAAGATATCCTATTCCTTCCTGAGCCTATCAATATTATATTGGTCATGTCAACAACATAGGTTTACACTTTGTGTTTACTTTCAACGATTGGCAGTTTTTGAAAGCTAGCCGATCATTACACAAATATAAGACATGGGGCCTTACACTGGCTTCCCTTTTCATGTTAACATGAAGATTATAGCTGTAAAAGCATAATCAAAGAAACAATTAAAATACATACTATTATTATTCGGAAGATGGTCAGCGTACAAATGTGCAGCGTAGTTGCGTTCGGTCCACCATGTTAGTTTCCGGGTGGAGGCTATAAGGAAACAGTGGCATACAATATTTTTTTTACCTTTTACATTAATGCACAAAAATCATTTTTTAAGTATTTACACATAAACGTTTCAACACAAGACGATGTTAATATGATGAAGCTTTTTTTTCTATTAATGCTAATGTTAGTGTAGGCAAATTCGCCATGCACCCAAATTCGCCACCCTGTGGCGAAAATGTCATATGACGTCATAATACATAAGATGTGACGTAGATAACGTCACCAAAGTCAACACAGTTAAAGCCTTCAAATATTTTGACAGGAAGAGGAATATGAAGGGAAAAGTTATATTCCTAACTCAAACAGTTATGAAATATCTTGTAACATACCCAAACTTAAATATTTGGTCTGTGCGCCGGATATCTCGTTATCTAAACTCATTAATCTAAGGCCTGTTGGTTGAGATTTAGCGTAAATGCACTACATACAAATTTGAAATACCCATATATCAACGCTAGTTGTAGATTTATGGTCGACTGAACTGTCAATGCAAGTAAAAAAAAATTCTACAAGTGTATTTTGGTATATACTATGTACTGACGACCCAATGATTGTTTATGGAAATGACGCTCGGAAAGATTTGATAACTCATTTTCCATTTTCATGCAATGTGTATTTAGAAAATAATCAACCAGTTTTTTTTTTAAAAGTATTGTTTGCGTCTAACATTCAGCCATCTTACAACACTTTAATTAAAATACCGTCTATTTTCTAGATTTATATCTGAAAAGTATTAGTTGGCGGCCTGAAAGTAACGCTGAACAATCGCATGATGATTGTACGTAGAGACCGACAACTCACTAGAGTTTTAACGTTGTTACCGAAGATTGATTTGTACATAAAAAAAGTAAGTACGATCGGAGATATACATGTGACAAATTCTTCAAAAGTCGAGGAAAGGACGATCTTTGAAAAACCCTGGACTTTCTCATCCGGACTCGATGAAAAATGATAATTTTGGGAACCGATTTTGATGTAAAGTTTGTTCAGGACTGAGTCTTCATTGCGATACATGTGAATTCACCTTATCTCAGCCGATCCCAGCCATCTTACAAAACAGCAATTTTCAAGTTACCGAAAACTAAGTATCACAACTAAGAAAAGCCATTTATTACAATGTTAAATATTGTTACACACCCATTTGAAGCTGTCCGTATCAGTACAGCTTGTGTAACATAAACAATCAAAATTATACATTTAAACACTTATATAACTTTCAAATAAATGAAAGGTTTGAAGGTGAAACTGCCTGCACCTTTGAGCAAAACCTTGGAAGGCCTGATGACGTCACAAATGTTGCTGCGTGACGTCATTCAGACGTTTTTACAACAATGTTTAACCATAGGAATCTCAGTAAAATCTTCTGCTGTACTGGTGCTCGTCGGCATTTTTGATTAATGCTTATTTGGACGAGTTATTTACTGAAACCCTCACTAATGTAACGAATTTGCATGCACTAACGTTATAAATGGTGGGATATGTTCGGAAATAAAACATAAACATATCTTAATACTATATAATGTCAATAGGTATTACACATTTAATTGGCTTGATATTTAAATTCCTCATTTATTCTTAGATAGAAGTTTTGTTAAATTCGTAAATAACACTTGAATTCCCAAACTTACGTCCTTCATAGATGTACTGGGTATGTCCTGTAGCAGCCAACTAGAACAGTACAAGAGTATAGAGTTATCACATAATAGTATTTCCATTGGCATGTTTTTTTCTAATCTTAGATTCATTCTTGGATTGTATTCCCTTTTTTCAAACTCTAGAGATATAAAGTATAGTCATTTTTCGTATGTAACATAAAATTTCCATATATACTGTATTTCATTAACATATAATAATTTTACAAAACATATCAAAATTCTCTAAGGAATCATTTTAGATAGGACAAAAGTTATAGAAAGCTTTTGTTTTCAAAAATTAATAACTAAAATGACCTATTTCCAATTATCAACAAAGTGTGCTTACAAAATCTGAAGAGAGACAGGAAGCGCAACTTTATTTGTAACTGAAGAAACTTTGGAAACGGTGAAATGCTTCAATCGAGCTTTTACGTCCTTTGGAATTCGTTCAGAAAAGATGATGTAATGGGCTAATAGCATTCTACTAATACAAAATTCATCGTATTAACAATTAATTCCTTTAATATATAATTAATATCACAATTTGTTTTCTATTTTTTTTAACGTTTTTAAGATGATATTTAAACAATTACGTACCTCTAGTATTATATCCTGTTTATCTGGGTCATTTTCCAAACAACATAGGTTTGTGCTACTCGCTGTAGTGGTAATGTAATCATAAAGAGTGGTCCTTAGGTCCTTGACACTTAAACCACACGTTATACAGATTGCCCTGCTTCCTAAGCTCACCCTGTTGTTGACTTGTGCGTCTGTGCTAGTAGTGTTCGACGGTAAGATAACATCAGTCCAAAGTAATCCAGACCTACGAGCGATAAATACACACATCACGATGAGAGTAAGTACAATGTTTGCCACAAAGCTCGTTTTGAGGATGTTTTTCATTCGTTTATAAGCAATAACAGTTTGTGTATGACGAGTTTCATCAGTCTCCATTCTTCTAATACTAATGAACAACGTTAATCGTCTGTTTTAACATTTGTACACAGAAAAATATCATTTCTTAGTATTGAAAATTGTAGGTATTCCCATAAAGTTCTAAAATTAGTTTTTAGTAGTATAAAGGGAGATAAATATGACGTCAGTAGCCTTTTCTATTTTGTATACATGCAATGTTATGCATTATTGTAAGATATTAGACCGTGAACAAATACGTTTGACTATAACGTTGAAGATTTGATACAGAAATAATGGCACTTGTTTCAATATTGTTTGAATATTGCTGGTCGCCGGATATTTTTTAGAGTGAAAGATCAATCCTGAAAGCCATTGAATGTGTATACAGGCGAAAAACATTTGTAACAGATCTAAATATAAAACCCAATCTTTAAAACATTCCACAAACGTTGTTGCATTGTCTACAATAAAGCAAAACGTGACAAACATAAAGAAAAAAAATGTATTTGCAGGAATGTCAGCCAATTTTGTCATGTTTGATGCGAGAAATTCCAAAAATAATTATAACAACGGATCAGCCAATCAAGGAAACAATGGCGAAAGACGGCAGTAAATTTGAAAACTATTTTTTATCTGTTGAGGTACTGTTTTTATTTGGTTATTTGCAAATAAGACTCCTTTATTGTCAATCGAAACATTGACGGTTGTTAGAGAAGCTGCTGATCAGGGATATATTTTAGACACGTCTTTAACGGCACGATATCTCACCCCGACACGATTGAGAAATCGTGCCGTAACACATTTCATTGATTTACTGACCTGTTATGCAAATGTATATTACTTAATATAGCTATCTGCTTTAATATAAGTAATCAATAAAAACAACCATTCCATATTAGGAATTCATTGGTCCTTTAATGCATTCTGCATCTAAAACTATGACTTTATTTTTATTAACTGGTGCATTGTCAAATAGAAACGCCATTTCGATCTACCAAGCCCGCTATCGGTTCTAATAACGCGAGGGAATGTCAAATCCAGCTTCAATGGCTTGTCAAAAAGTATATATCAACACAAAATAATAATGATGCGAAGGACGACATATGTGATTGAAGACAACGTGTTGATCTTATAATTGTGGCTGACATGGAAAGATGAACGTTACATAAATACATGTGATTTCACCTTAAACATTTGTTACTAGATACAGTAAAACAACCATGAATTGCACGGCATCATACAGTGTTTGATCAGTGATGCTAGATGCCGGACAGTCGGACATCTAACTACGGTTGAAACAGACGGACACGAGTACATCCTCAACAACAACACGCGATGTTTAATAAATCAATGATGTTACGGTTTCATCTGGTTTCTCATATAACTTAACACACATACTGAAAACCATCTTCGTTTTCCTTATTGTATTGTAAGCCGTTATAAACAATATCATTGTGTAGTGAGACACTGTAACACATAACAAAATAACAATGATTACCAATAGTACTATGATAATCAACATCTCAATCAATCCTGGTGATCTGACTCAAGGTGCCACTCTAGACATGCTGATTTAATATGGATGGTTTTGAGACGAGGTCACGCTACAGACTGAAACACTTAGATGTACAACCAACTAACACTTATTTCATATAGTCCTGTTTAGCATAAATTAAACCTGACATGAAGAAACTTCCACCCATGTTGCTTTTTCTTGATCCTTTCTGTTTATCTCCGGGCCCGGTATCCTATCGTGTTCATATCCTAATCGGGACGATCTTACACCTGGAAACGTAGGTATGTTCCATCGGCTCTTATCTAGAATGAGTGACGTAAAAGAGAATGTGCGAAAGCTGTCTATTCTTTGAAATAATGGAGTCGTCCCAAGTACATGACCTTTTTTGGACAGGTATAGGTAACTTTTGATCTAGTTTGCTATATATAGCGAATATATTAGTATTTCATGTGATGTTGTTTTCTACATCACAAATGAGTGTCTGAATCTCGAGTGCCCAAATCGTAGGCAAACATTGGGTAGACAACATGCCAGATTCTGATCTAATTTTTATAACACTGTCGACTTTCGTGGAAAAATAAACCCAAGGTTCTGATACTGATAGTGGAATCAGTGATGTGTTAGACATGCACGGAAATATCCGCTTACAATCAAATTTTGAATTGGAAAACAGTCTTTTTTCGGACATATGCTCCGCCGACGATGAAAATCTTGTCCAATGCTCTATGGATATGGAAATAATGCATACTAGTTTCGAGCTCTTTTAAGATTTGAAGATCTGCAGAATATGGTAGAAAATAGAAAATTTACAAAAAAGGAGAACAAGACACGTTGGGCAACGTATTCCTGTCCAATTCTCTCGCAATGTCAGATTCGCTCCTGAATGAAGCGTTTAGTTTTTTCATTGGTGAGATCAGAAATGAAGCCGGCTCTGAATACAGACCCAATACAATTTATGAAGTTGTCGTATCTATCCAACGCCTTTTCAGGACAAATGGACGATTCATAAGTTTTCATGATGACCACATGTTCTCAGGAATGAAAGCTGTGTTTCCAAAATGAAGGAAGTATCCAAGAAGGGTAACAGACTACAGCGACGTCAGGCGGATATAATTAGCAAGGAGCAGAAAAAGGAGACAAAATATCTTGGGGTCGGATACTCCTCAATGTTTTTTTTTGACACTATGCTATTTCTTTCTGGTTTACATTTTGCCCTTCGAGCTGGTGAGGAACACCGCAATTTACGATTTGGATTACATTCGCAAATTTCAGTTAAAATGAAGAGTATTCCGAAGATGTGTCAAAACAAATCGTGGTGGTATCTTGAATCGAAAAGTTGACTCCAAGAATTACCAGGGCCTATGAAAACCAAATTAGCCAGAGAGGTGCATTGTCAATCTCTACACGAAATATGTTTAAGCCATGTGAGTGTAAAACCATCTCCCCCTCCCGCCCGCTGCCCTTCCCTCCCCTTTCCTCCCCTTCCCACCCTGGGGCAACTACTGTACACACTTTAGCCAGATACTAGATACCCACCTGAATCTATTTATAGGCAAATCATCTGTTGTGAATATTATCTCAATTAAGACCAATGCAATGCTATCTTAAAACCCTCTTCCCCACCTCCAGGGCACATGCTATCTTGTTAGACTAATGCAAATAAAAATCTGTAGTGATGTACATGTAAATCAAACTGTACACTAATATGGAAATAAAAAATATATGCATTTTTTCATTAATTTCAGACCTGACAACTGTAAAACAGATGCATTTTAACTGAGACCAAGAGCATATCCCATTGGAGATGTTTGGGACCAGGATATACCAGTTGGAGTCCACATACTTCCACAAACAGTGAAACGCCTCTGTGAACAAGCCGGCTTCCAAGGTTTCTTAACAAACCACTTTCTCCGCGCTACAGAGGCAACGCGTCTTTATAGTGCTGGAATTGATGAACAGTTGATCGCAGAGAAAACCGGCCATCGCTCAAATGCTGTTTGAGCGTACACACGCACCAGTGATCAACAACAGGCAGACATCAGTAAAATTTTCAGTGGAGGCAACAGTGTAAAAATTCCCAGAAAGGAAAGTGAAAATAGGGGGAGCACGGAAATAAATATCGAATCTGGCACTTTCAAAATAAATGTGAAATATTGAAAATTGGTGATTATGTGTATGTCACAATTCTGTTGGATTATGTATATGTAACTCTGCTGAATTAATTACCGCTATTCTATGGGATCAATAAAGATGTAGTGCTTATGTTTGTTGTTTGGATTATTTTTTCATCAGTACAAAATCCAACTGTCCATTATTAACAGCAATAATGGACAGTTTGTCCTAATAATGGACTCCTAACAATCCAGTATTAGATATAATGGACTGTACAAACAATAGATGATGTCATAGTTACGTAAATAAACACTTAATCACCTGTAAGCAAATAGAGTCCAAACGTTATCATGGAAATTACAACCTCTAGACGACCAGTCTTGATAGGAAAATTAGAAACAGTCTATATTTAGAAATTATGATGTCATGTTTTCATATCAGAACCAGTTTATTTATACAATGATGTAGCCTTTGTATGCATAGATATGGAACGTATTTTGACTGCAGAAGTATTTCAAACTCGGTCAATAGTTATTTGCTTTTGTTGTTAAACATACGTGGACTCCAACTACCTGCTGTTTTGAACAATATGAATGAAACATCACTACTTAAGTACTAGTATTTAAACAAACAAAGTCGATTATGAAATGTTCAGATGCAACCAAACATTTGGTCATTTGAAGCGGAAGATATTGAAAATTCAGGTCCTGATCAGTATATGGGTACGGCCATTTAAAAACGTTAATTGGTGACGTCAGAATGTCCTACAAGAACATCGTGTGAGCCCCAAACGCTTATTTTATTTGTATGAATATATATCTGTTCATAATCTTACTTTTCTGAAACATCAAATAAATCGATTAGATAGGAGTAACTCCTATCTAATCGATTTATTTGATGTTTCGGAAAAGTAAGATTTGAAATTTAAAAAAAATATAATTAAAATTGTGGAGGTTAAAACTGTGAGGTTTTAATACTGACAGCACGTGCGGCAATATTCTCACTAATAAAATATCGTACACGTCGATCTACTGAATCACAAAACCTATAATGGTGTGTATAGTATTGCTTGTGCTCTCTTGTGTATATATATATTGATAAAAAGTCAATTACAGCACTACCAATTAAATAATTACTGTACAAAAAGATTTGATAATAAAATTAAGTTATATATGTACAAAAATGAAAAACCAAACACAAGAATATTCTGAATGTTTTAATCAATATTTCCATTAGGTAAATACAGTAGCTGAATTTTTGTTTAAGTGTCAGTACAATGTGTCAAAAAAAGTCCATAAGTTTGAACATCCCAAAGTAGTTGGAATAAGGTAATCTGTCAATATGTTTGAAAGTGACATTTTTTCCGGCTACAATCGAAACTGCCTCAGTTTCAATGGAGTCCCTCATGTTCATAGAGACCACACCACAAAGAAAGCTCGTCTGTCTTTTCGCAGTGTTCTCGCCTCCTAACTTTGACATCCACAGTAGTGGTCTGTCGTTACTGTTGATGAAGGATGAGCTGTGGTGGTAGACATTGTGAATCCCTATCGGCGCCTGTCTGTCAGTAGCTTCATTGCCGAAGTCAAAGGTATATACGGAGTAGACAAAGTACATGCCTGCTCCAGAAAAGTCTGGAATGGTCAGCCGTCGTCCAAGATCGGTCAATGTCAGATTTCGTAAAAATGACGTTTTACAGCCCTGCTCTCTCCATGTTATACCTTAAAATAAAGGTGAAAATTAGAAAAGATACCCCTTCAAAAATAACTTAATATGACAAATTAATCAATGTACAAGTGTACAAATCTAACACAATCAATCCTTTTCTCAGTTAACATCATGGAATCAAATAGAGCATAGTTTATGGAAATGTTAACATAATAAGATATGCTTGAAAAATTGACATTCCTGTCATTTTCAAATATGAAGTCTTGTTATTCATTGTGTTTATAAAGAATCTGTACCATTAGGGCAAGGAATCTGACAGCTTACCTTAAAGTTAGAGCAAGGAATCTGACAGCTTACCCTTTAATACCATAAGAGAAAGGAATCTGTAAACTCAACTTCACCGTTAGAGTTAGGGATATAATAGCTTACCTTTACCATTAAAGTTAGGGATATGATAACTTATCCTTACCATTAGTGAAAGGATTGAGGTACAGGTGGGCAGCATGATTTCTTTCTCTCCACCATTGCAGTTTCCCTGGATTCACTAAGAAACATAAAAAAAGGTTCTTTATCCTTAACATATGCATTCCTGTGTTTCAACATTCACAAATATTTAAATATAGCTATCATTCAATACTGGAAAATATATTATATTGCTTTAACGTGTCATTGTACCTTATATGAAGTCTGTATTATGTAACCTCATCATAAAGGGGCCGCGGTGGCCAAATGGTTAAGGCGTCTGACATTCTGCTTCTACTAGGCCTCCACCTCTGGGTCGCGGATTCGAGGCCTACGTGTGGTAGTCGCCAGGTAAAAGAACTTTTTCATTTTTGGGTAGACCTAGCACGGAGAAAGGAGACAGAGACCTAGACAAGCAAATACAGGGGTAATTGTATATGGAACGTAGCGTATAGGGTATGTCAGAGTGTGTACACGCACATGCACGTGACTACAGGTAAGCGAACAGGTAACATCATATGTAGACACATTATACATTTCGTGGCTCACTGCGGCAAGTATATGCAACCGTGGTAATTGATATGTCAATGTCTCCACTAAGGAACTCACTCGGGACCTCTGTTGTATTATTCTGACGCCGAATGAGTTAAAAGAAATTCCCCGAGTCGGGTGTTAAATTCATTTTCGGTAAAAATGCCACAAATCCCCAAAAAGGTGTAAAAGTAATCCTTAATACAGATGAAATGAATTTTTTTGAGATGTTCCCTGAATTTACTACTCTAAGTGTCCGTCTCTGACTCCGTGCTAGGTCTACCTCAAAATGAGAAATGTCTACTGGCAATGGGTCGGTGTTTTTTCTCAGGGAACTCCGGCTTTCCGCCATTACCAAAACCTGGCATATCCCTAAATGACCATAGCTGTTAATAGGACTTAAAACACAAACAAACCAAAAGTAACCTTATCAACATGAATACACGTGATGTGCTCGCGTGTATTAACTACCACATATTGTATCAAACACAGAATGTTTATTCGTTTTTACGTGTGATAACTATAATCTTTATAGGTTAATTATACTGTTTTGGGACGTACTGTTATTTTGATCGTAGTGCCCATTACGTCTGTTGGTCTCTTCGAGCTGCAATGAAAGATAGAAAAAATCATATATCCCAAGGATCAATATTGAATGATAAACACATTTCATACCAATAACGCAATTGTATTATTTCTGTGTTTTTCATATATAATAATCACAGCAAATTGGTTTACCTCCAGTATCAGATTCTGAAGGGTATCATCCCGTCGCAGACAGCACAGTGTGTTGTTTTTCTTTGTCTGTAGTATGAATTCATACAAGGTATCGTTCGTTTTCGTTCCCTTGAAGTCACAAGGCAGACATAGTTGGCCGCCAGTGTCTTTCAGTGCACCAGTTTTAGGTGACGGGATGTCAGTTGTTGAGAACTCTCGGTCACGTAACGTCTGACGAATGATAAACAGTATAATGAGGACAGTCACTAACACAATGTTTACAACAACACTTATAAAAAATGCGTGTTTCAATATTCCTCGTTTGGTTGTTGTTTCACAGCATAGTTTACCCATGTTTTTGTTTTGTTTATGTTATCAATGGCATTGACCCAGTCAGAGCGCGTCGCACTTCTAGATAGAACACTGCTTTACACAAACTAATATACACCTAACTACTGGTTTTCCCACGTTTTAGCCTCTGAGTTGAAGGTTTTCCCAGTAGAATACAATGCAGTGTATATTTACATAGTTTCTAGGTATCGCAAAATATAAACGTTTTATGTGTATCTCGAGATTTTTTTTAGTACAAATGCGTCAGCATTTCAGGTGTATTACCTATCTATATTTAGATACATGTATAACTCCAGTTATTTCCATAAAACAAAGTCATTAATCGTATTTAGTACATAACATGATAATTTCTAGGATAGCTATTTGATAACTACCCTTGTTTTATTTGGTATAGTTCGCATCCACCCTTGACGGGAACTATATCTGGAGACCGGCACTATACCTTTTTTCGGACCGCTGACTCTGCGGGAAAAGTAGCGTGACGCTAAGAGTTGCACCCCTTCTCCTAGGGAGCGCTGTACATATTCTACTTTCAGTTCATTGTTGTCGTCTGCCAAAATGGCTTCGTGATTCGGGACCGGGAATGCCGATTGCTTCGCAGAGGCTCAGCAATGCATAAAGAAGAAGTAGCGACACAATTTGCCGTCGAAGTCCTTAAAGACTTCCTACTGGAAAAGGGATCCGTATTTGACCTAGCGGTGATTTAATCCAGTGAATTGAACGGTGTTGTGGAGGATTTGTACTAAATCTATTATGACCCTTTCCCTCGGGAACAGTTCTCGTATAGTGTTGTCTGTGTAGTTATAGTGCACTCGACTAACGGCTCGGGCACTATACCACCCCAGACAACACTATAAGAGAACAGTTCCCTCAGAAAAGGGACATAATAGAATAACAGTGTTACTAACGATACACTATCTATTCAAGGTTTCAATATTAAACGTCATGTTTATTGCAACTACACAGTGCTAATTTCAACAATTATCAATGATTCGCTATAATTTGTAAACCTAGATGTAATATTTTCTTCTATGGTTAACAGACCTAATTCTAACTATTTTCTTAATTCTATTTACTTATTCCGGGCAACCAATCAAAGTTAATCGTGATAGTACACGTGATACAATTTGAATTACTCGCCAATTTGAATAAGATGGGAATTGCTTATGTACCGAAAGAGGCGTTGAATTTGGTTTTAGTTTTGGCGCAAATATTGTACATGCAGATCGTTTATGTAATCTTCAGTAATTGAAATAGGATGTCAATATTTTGCCGTTAACATTTTTAGGTAAAGTACTACGTAAATTGTTAGTTGAAGACCAAAATGGCCTATTGTAATAATATTTGTTTGGTAATATGGTGAGAAAGATAGTTATCTAGTGTGTTGAATCGAATTACCATGATTAACTCCGAGGTCAAAATTGTTTTCGAATTGTTTGTACAAAAAAGTGTAGAATCCAAGGACTGACACATTTTCCAAACGGGGTCGCAAAACCCAATTTTTAATATGACAAGAGTAAAGATAATATAAATCACCAGTTCATATAAATATATTTTGTTAACATAAATTCGTATTGTAAAAAAGGGCGACGATTTATTCTCAATAATCATTAGATCTAGAAGTTTTCCTGAATTTAAATTGTTATCGGGTTCCTTACTTATCCAAAGAAATTCATCTGCCAAAATATTCTAAATATTAGTACATAATCATTATTACAATGTTGTAATATAGCTTTGGATATGGGTCTTAAACTCCAAATCTTGTTTTTTTTTTATTCTGGCACAGCTCTTAACACTCAACAAGTGCAATTGTTGCATATAGCACTCTCTCTTTCTTTATGAAAATAACATTAAGATAAATGACCTTCACGTTCTCCATCAAATTCCAAGAAATAATTTAACACTGAACCTTAAAGGTCGTCTGTGTGAAAAAAGAAATGGTGATCAAAAGACGACAAGATCTATAGTTGTTCCCCCTATAACTCGTACTCGTCCATCTCTAGGTACAGAAACAGCTATGTCAGAAGTAGATAGTTAGATATTGTTCATCAGTAATATTGAAACGACCCAACAAAAAGCTTCATTGTTTAACACGTATGTACTGACTTTTATGGCGATAAACTCCCGAGGGGATTAAATTTCGTTAAAACGAAAGCAAAATTGTTATATCATTATTGTCAATATCCCAAGTAGGTCAGGCTTTGTGCTTTTGTATGAATGAGAATGAACAAGATTGTCGTGCTCGGTATATATTTTTTGATTGATTCTAAATAATAACTTATGCCCCACAGCAAAGTATAAACATTCTAAAAGTATATCCAGGCAATCTTTGTGTAACAACGCGTCATATTTCAGGAGTATTATCATTATCATTCAACATTAATCGTATATTCAAGGTGTCAATATTAAACGTCATGTATATTATTTTATGGTAAACTGACCTAATTCTAACCATTTTCTTAGTTTTAGTCACTTTATCCAAATCAAGCAATCAAAGTTAACCCTGATAGTACAAGTGATACGACTTTTGTTACTTGCATATTAGAATAGGATGGAAAATGCATATGTACCAAACCTGGCGTTTGCCTTAAGTTTTTGTGCAAATATTGTACATGTTATTCATTTATCAAATCTTCAGTAATTGAAATGTGATGTAAATATTTTGCCGTCAATATATTGAGATAAAGGACGATTAAATTTGTTAATTGAAGACCAAAATGGCATATGGTATTGATATTTGATTGGTAGTATGCTGGGCAAAATGGTTATTAAGTGTGTTGAATCGAATGACCTTTATCTACTTCAAGGTCACACTTTTGTTGACGCTTTAGGATACGATATATATCAAATTGGTTGTACGAAAAATGTGTAAAATTTACTGACTGACACATTATCCAAACGGAGGCGCAAAACACTATTCTTAATCTGACTAGAGTAAAGATAAATAAATATATTTTGTTAACGTATTTTAGAAAAAAGGACGACAAGTTATTCTCAATAAACATAAGATTTGCGGCTAAAAAGAGCACCAAAAGTTCCAGATTAATTACGGTAAAGATACAAATATAAGTGACATTAAACAAATACCTCAACTGTGTTGTATCTAACGCTATTTCCACAATTAGAAAATCGTTTTATAGTTCAGTTGTCGCTGGACTTAACTTTTCAGATAATTGATGCGGCAATGAAAATTATTGAGGTAAAGTAATAATGGTTAACAAATCAAATGAAACAACTTAATCTTTGACGTATATTTAATAATTGTTCGATGTATTATAGAAAAAAAATTGAACTTATCATTAAAACTCATGTTGAATTCACCAAAGGTGTGCATTGAAATTAAAGTCTAGTTTGAAAGTAATTAAATTTACATTGGGCGATCTAGCATTTTCTTTGTTTATGACATTTGCATAAAGATAACCAACCTTCACGTTCGCCATCAAATTCCAAGATACATTTCCAAACTGGATCATAAAGGTCGATGTGTATGTAGCAACAATTGCGATCCAACGTAGGCATATCAAAGTAGCGATGATCACCACAAGTGTAATAATGTGTCCCTTGTGAATTCGAAATTTTCTACTTGTAAGTACAGGAACAGCCATGTCAACTGTATACATTGTTCTTAAACTATGGCAATGTTAAAATTATCCTACCAGAAATGCAGGTAGTACGAAGCCCGTTAACTGACATGCTACACACTTATTTTATTTCGTTTTATCGAATTGTTATTTCGTTTTTTCGAATTATTATTTCGTTAAAACGAATTATTATTTCGTTTTATCGAATTATTATTTCGTTTTATCGAATTATTATTTCGTTAAAACGAATTATTATTTCGTTTTTTCGAA
>NW_018404198.1:398505-410429 GCF_002113885.1 Mizuhopecten yessoensis
TTAGCTGCTGTCCTTTAATATGTTGAAGCATGTGTGAAAGTTGTGTTGTTGAGGGTTTAGGAGGATGGAGTTTATGTTGAAAAGCATCTCCAAAGATGTGGACAGTTCTGGTTTCTGATTTGTTTTCTTCGGATTAGTGTGTTGGTGAGGTAAATCCAGATGAGACAGGGTGTGTCTGCTAGGAAAGGGTAATTAGTTGTAAGCATTGCCAATATTGAAAGATATGTTTTAAACTCTTTTCAAGTATTCATGGTACATCACATATATGCATGTTAAAATACAATTTATGGAATAAAAAAACCTGTTAAAAATTGAAATTTTCAGCATTTGAAGATTCAAACAAACTTAGAACCTTTATATTTCAAAGCTTGCACTATCAATGTTGCCATCTAAGAATTAAAGCATTTCATCTTAAAGAGTGTCCAGTTATTGGCCAAAAAATGTATGAAAATCCTGACAGTGGAAGTTACACAGAGTCAGAAAAAAATGCTTCATCTTCTATATAGAAGGGAGAATACTCCAAATGTAAAAACAAAAAGTGAAACTATTCTTTGCCTTTATAACTCGTTCAGTGGTAGATTTAACCTGAAGAACAATGATATTGAGTTTATCGGTACACAAAGACAGCAGTCATCCGTATTAGACACAACAAAATCATCCGAATACCGGCGCGGGGCCTGTTCTAGACTTGATCATTTCAGGGATACGACCTGACGGACCTGCAAATGGCAATACAGGCCTTGAAAATCTCTGTCAAGACTTGACATAAAATAACATCAAATTACTAGGTCTGTCGATATTTCATAAACCGAACAAATCTGGTCAAACCGTTTGGAATGCGATAAACGAAAACGGCCAGTAGGCCTAGCCTATTGTACTGAATTAGTGAATAGCTTGTCGAGAAAATTAGGGTTGATCAAGTGAAATATTCATAAAAAGACCTGGTCATTGGTTAATATCTAAACGATTTCTGAAAAGCACAAAACTTACAAGCACTGTAGGCCTAGTTCACATCTATATACATTTCGTACAAGTTTACATACTTAATATCAACTTTACCTGCAAAGGACTCCGTCCGTCCGTCCCTGATCAAGCAAGGTGTAATAGCTTTAGTTGTTTTCGCAGCAGAAGAGTTCCGAAGACGCCGTCAATATTATTTCGTTTTAACGAAATAATAATTCATTTAAACGAAATAATATTTCGAAAAAACGAAATAATAATTCGTTAAAACGAAATAATAATTCGATAAAACGAAATAATAATTCGATAAAACGAAATAATATTTCGATAAAACGAAATAGTCATTCGTTTTAACGAAATAATATTTCGAAAAAACGAAATAATATTTCGAAAAAACGAAATAATAATTCGTTTTAACGAAATAATATTTCGAAAAAACGAAATAATAATTCGTTTAAACGAAATAATAATTCGTTTAAACGAAATAATAATTCGATAAAACGAAATAAAATAAGTGTGTAGCATGTCAGTTAACGGGCTCCGTAAGGTAGTAATATCAAATGCCCTTTTTTTCATTTAGACACTCAGGCCGATTGCGATAAAGGGAGTCGTGGGTGGTTAATATATACACACTAAGCAAATAATAATATATGGCCCGCCTACTTATGCCTTTGCGTGGATACACCTATTTTATGAACTTGACGTTTGCAACTACGATGTCTTTAAACGTAAATTGTCCAGCCGATTTTTTTTTTGTTTCGTGAAATAATCACTATACAGATAGAGCTAGTGTTGGCTTATCGTCTCTACCCACCCGTTTGAATTATAAGATATTCCAGTGTGGATATAAGCACAAAAGACAGTCTGTGGTGAGTGTCTTATATATCTTCTGTTTCTGTAACTATATATCTTGGGTATTGTTGCGGTATACCTTGTACGTTATCGGTCAAGTCTTGTGGTTATCGGTGCGGTCCACTCATGCGTGACCTTTGTTGTTATTGTGCTATAATGTTCTTCACTATTTAATGATAGTTTTTGACATTTATGATGAAATGTATTCAATATCAAATGTATAGTAAGTAGTCCGATGTATTTGTAAATTGTAAATATCAGTTTAATCACTGCTAACGTGTATCGGTTCGACACGCTCTAAGATTTTGTCGAGATTACATGTCATATCAATTCCTTGTTTAAATACAAATATATGTATAATTCAAACTGTTTCTTCATTCAAGGGCATTTCGTTTTGTAATGGAAATGTACTGAACATGAAAATTCACAATAACGAAAAAGCTGTTCGATAGTGTTTTGTCATTTGTCCACAAATAAAGACGACACAATAGTCTATATTTAGCGAGTGATATATTACGTTATGAATGTAACCTTTACATTTTGATTATGATGAATACACACCTGGGCCCACTTGTTTAAAAGGAGGTAAGCTTAATCACTGTTTAACGACATTTTTCAACCTTTGATAACTTCGTCAATTTTTAAGGTAAAATCTCACATGTGAATTCACTAAATATTTGATATATGGAAAGTTGTATCTAATTCAATAGTTTTGTTTTAGAGTGACACACAAATTAAACTTTGCGCCAATCACTGATTAAGCTAATCACGTTTTAAACAACTGGGTCCCTGGTGCATTGGAAGCAAATATTATCTAAGTGGAAAAATGTATCGCTGAATGGCATTGAGAGCCGTTTCTTAGAAAAAGATACATATCTAAGGCCAAAACGTGTTTATAAGTTCCGAAATTCCCTAAACTGTTATTATATTCATAATAATTATGTTTCTTTTGCTTTTGTTTTTCTCGGTGTTTAATGTGCTTGCAAAGTCCGATTTCAATTGAAAGACAGGTGACTAACAAGGCATCGCCGAGGGGATAGACATAGGGGTTCCTTTAAATTTGCCAGACAATTAATTCAATTCCCAAAAAAGCAGAAAATATTGAAGAGAACCATAGATTCAGCATTACTCATCCTTTTCCATTACATGCAGTGGGGAACAACAAGTCTATTAATTCCCTAAACATGCACGGAATTACGACAAACATGAAATATGACCGGTACTTAACTGTCAAGACTTCAAATGTATTTAAATTTACTTACTTTGCAATTTAAGGTAAGGAAAAGTGGAACTTTACATTAAAAAAATGGCTAAATCCACCAAAGGTGTGTAATGTTATTTAAAACTAGTCTGAACGTCAATAAATGTACATTGGACAATACAGCAGTCTCTCTTTCTTTATGAAATTTGCATTAAGATAATCTACCTTCAAATTTTCCACCAAATTCCAAGATACATTTCCACACTGCACCATAACGGTCGATGTGGGTGTACCATCAATAGTTACCGGAGGTAGACAGATTAAAATAGCAGGAAAGGAACCGCCATGTCAACAGTAGATAATAAGCTTTTGTTCGTCAATCAAGATACTGTGCTTCAGTGATTTGGCCCCAAAAGGAGGTTTGAAGTTGAGATTATATTAATATATTCCGGAGGCATCAGGAATGGAAACTAGTAAAATATTGAAGCGAAAACAAAACCCTTATTCGAAATATAAATAAATGAAACAGGCCAAAGTGTTGACAAAGGAATGTTTTTTACAAATAGCATTTAAGTTGATGGCAATACATCTGCCTATTTTCATCAGCCTGCATCTCTCGAACAAACACATATTCACTAGTGAAGGATCCCTGTACCATTGCTGACATTATTTAATTTTAATTTTCTAAAATAACTTTTACTTTGGCATGACTACAGATTATATATATTATGTGATTTGGTTTTAATTATTTTCTTTTTCGTGTAGTCTTCCGTTGATCAAGGACATTTTACTAACTCCTACCATTTGCACATATCCGGTTACTCCAGTCTCGCAATACATGGTATGTTTCCCCAATCCTCCTATTTATAGACGTTTTAATAACATATGTGTGCATGCAAAATTAGCATTTTACAAAAAAAACCTCTTTAATATTTATGATCGAACATTCCATCATGAAATTATTGTCATTTTTTAGGACTCGGTGCATATTAGCAATCACATTACCGTTAGTGTAGACTAATTCGTGTATTACGGACACATTTCTTTTAAAAGTTTTAGACTTGGTGTCAAATTTACATTAAATGTTATCAACAACTGCCGCACGGTTATGTCAGCACTAATCCCAATGTCAGCATTGTCATCTTAATGTCTTTATCAATGGAGCATTTTCCCCATCCCAACACTGATAATGTTTCACTTTTGTTGTTAGCACTGTCAACTTATTAATGTCTTTATCAAAACGGCATCTCTTGTTTTCACAGGCTGTAACTGTTCATAGAAAACGTAGGACCGCAATTTCATTAACATCTTAAGATCAGAATAATATTGTTAATCCGGCAGCATTTTGATCTAGATAATATGATACTTTGAAATGAGCTCAATTTTCTATAACTACTGAAATACGATTGGAACGTTTGTTTTAACAACATCCTGGTGATATCTATAGGCTAGCTAGCGCATGCGCGCGAGACCAAAAAAAATTTCTTTAGTATAACTATGGCACAGTTCCGCCATAGTTATGAATAAAATTAAAGGGAGGTTACTATATGTACGAACATCTACAGTGAAATTCTCTAGTTGTATCCTTCAGAGGAATAGGGATCCTTAAATTTATTCATAATAAACGCTATCAAATTAAAATTTGTCACCGAATATCACCTTAGTTTAACGAAAATCATATATCTGACGAAAATTGAGTGATTTTAATAATCGAACATGATACCAAAAGTGCCATTGCGAAAAATTAGGACAAATATTAACAAACCGAATATTTTATTTTCAATACATCTCTTCAGTTGAATTATACACTAGTGCAACATGAGTACTTTACTCAAAACAACTCGACGAGTTTAAACATGCCAAAATAGTTAGCATAAGGAGATCTGTCAACATGCTTCATAGTACAGTTCTCCCCTGGCACATACGAGCACACCTGAGATTCTATTGAGTCCAGCATATTCATTCTAACAACACCACATAGGAAGTTCGTTTGCCTTTTCGAAGTATGTTCTCCACCGAACTTTGCCGTCCATAGACGCTTGGGAGCCCCGTTTATGAGTCCCAACCGGTGCTTGTAGATGTTGTGGACTCCTATGGGCGATGGTCTATTGGTCGCTGCTTTGCTGAAATCGAAAGTGTGATGCGCATAGACGAAATACATTCCAGCGCCTGGTTTCTTGGGAACAGTGATCTTCCTTCCGTCATCACTCAAAGTCAGATTTTGTAACAATGATGTTTTTCTGCCCAGTTTATTCCAAGATAAGGATTGTAAAAAGAAAAAAAGAAACGATTTACGATTTAGTATCAAAGCTTGTATACAATTTGTTTGTTTGTTGAAAATTATAACTGAAACCTCGTGTCGGCTTAATGTTCCTTTTTCATTTTGCAGTTTACAATACATTCTCTTTTGATAAGAAATGTTATTACTCACTTTGGCCATTTGAGAAGCCACTAGGGTACAGGTGTGCTGCATGGTTTCTCTCTATCCACCATCGTAGTTTCCCCGATATGTCTGAACAGACAGAAAATATATATTTAGTTCTAGATCTACGCTTCTGTTTTACCATTCGCAATTTGAATTAATATCAATCCTTTTGAAAATTACAAACATTACAGAACCGCGTCATACAGTCTGAGCCTTTTTTTTTTAATTAGACTCCTTTTGTGGTTCAAGTTTTTTTAAAACTTTAATTCATTCCTTGTGTGAACAAATGTTTTAACGTTGAAAAAGATTTTTGTTTGAATTTTCATGTTCAGCAGCAAATGTCTTCAGTCATGTTCGTCTTCCTAAAGCTAGTTTGTTTTCATTTATTTTAAATAAATAAAACAAGCTTAAACTATTTTGTCACACATTAAAACACGATAAACAATAGTTATGAGTTGCCATTGTTTATGACAAACTTTTTCTTATTAAAAGTGATCAGATAACTTTTGTAAATTTGTTTTTACAGTTGTTTAGTAGCTGAAGGATGTTTGTGTTCTTGGTAAAATTTAAACACAAATTACGGAACATAAATGACGGATACATGTATGACATAGATCAGCACAATGCAAAGAGTGCCAATTTTTAAATTGTAACTTTGCACAGTTCAAGACTTTGAAAATCAATGTTAAGGAAAAAGTGGAAAAACATGGTGAGAGTAATTTTTAACCAACAATTCTGCTTTTTAAATATAAGGAAATACTTATGAGTAATAGTGTAATGGTATAACTTACTATTTACCGGATTAGTGTGCCAGTTGTGTCTGTTTTCCTCCACCAGCTACAACAGAAAACGTGTCTATTTCAGCAATGACCATTTCAGCATTCATTGTTTTGTTCTTTAGCACGCATTGCCGATGCTAATAAACTGAATAAAGTTTGTTAGCAATATCACTGTATGTTGTAAAATCACACAACAACATTACCAAAAATAAATATTTTTTCCGTATACATTTTAAAGCAAAGTCAATGTTGTCACAATCAAAAAGTAATAATCTAACGAATCATGATAAAAAATCTCAATAAACGTCTTCTATTACCTTGATGAGTTTAAGACATTCATTATTGTGACAGTCAGTCGACTCACCTCAAGAATAAGGTTCTGGAGGTCACCATCGCGCTGCAGACAACAGAGTGAATCATTGTGATCAGTTTTTACTATAAATTCATACAAGGTGTCGCTTGTGTCGTGTCCTTGGAAGTCACAGGTCAGGCAGATCTGTCCAGCGGTGTCTGTCCGAGGGTCTTTCCTGAGTGATGTGGTGACACATGATTGAACATCCCGTTGACGTAGTGTATGACTTACGATATATAAAACTACAATGGTGATCACCAAAACAATGTTAACGACAACACTCGCTTGAAATACACGTCTAAGGCGATAGTAGAACGCATTGTGTTTACTCATATTTTGTTGATCAACAAGGAAGCTTTACTTCGAGCGCACACTGAACGCACAACAACCGTCTGCATAAATGTTTTACGGCAGGATAATATCTAGGGTTACAACGAAAGAATTTAGTGGAAAATTTATGCGTCATAATAAACCTTATCTACATTGTAATAGGTACATTCGTGTTAATTCTAAAAATACAACTTTCAAAGTTAAATCTATTTTTAGGTAATAACAGGAAGCTTTACGTTAAATGTACATTGACCGTCTGCATAAAACATTTGACAGCAGGAAAATATCTAGGGTTACCACGGAAGGAGATTACGTGGACAATGTATGCGTCATAATAATTCCCCGTGGAAGCACAAATGTATAACCTTATGTAATCGGTATATTCATCTTTATTCCAAAAATATAACTTGCAAAGCATGTTATGTTTAAAATCTATTTTTAGGTAATAACATAACACGCTTGTACTCTGCTCTAGCTAATCGATGACAGGGCTGACTATCTGACCTAGTTTAAACTTTACATGGGTTGTCACGTAGGCTAATTACCTTCACAATTAGATGATGATAAAGCACATTACATGTATGTGTATGTGTATTTAAAGCATAGTCTCAAATATGTTTGTGTGTATGTATGCCTTATAAATAAATAAGGTGAACATGGTATACCAGGCAAACTTCTTCGATGGCTTGAAGATTATCTTACTGATAGAAAACAAAAGGTTTTACTGATAGAAAACAAAGGGTTTTACTGATGGACAACAAAGGGTTTTACTGATGGAAAACAAAGGGTCTTACTGATAGAAAACAAAGGGTTTTACTGAAGGTTTCTTTTTTTCGTAAATGCAATGAAGGCATCGTCGAGAAGAAAAAGGAAAAAGACGAGAGAATAATATTTATTTAGGTAGCGACATATTACATCATGTGTTTTGCTCTAATAATAGCGATACTAAAATCTAGATCATAATACACAGCAGGTGCATAGGAACCAAAAAACACTGAATGGTGTATAAAATGAAATCCGTTTGCAACTGTATGGCGATGAGAGTTGATTCTTAGAAAAAGACTTATTTCTTAGACCGAAACGTGTTTATTACATGTGATACCTATTTTTTTTTATTGTCCCCTTCCCCAAATTGGGTTACCATGTTCAGGTAAAACAAAATTAAATCCCCTTTAACGGGAAACCTCTCCAGCTGTTTTTGTAGTGTTTTTTTTTTTAAACAAACAAGAGGCCCATGGGCCTTAACGGTCACCTGATATATGTATACGGAGAGTTGATTTTTGTTTTTAACATGAACAGAAATATTATTCAAAGTGACAAAAAACAATAAAACCACCTCATTCAATATCTAGCATGCAGATTTAAGACTGAAAAGTATTTGAAACTAGCACCTCTGATTCTAAACATGGAAAATGAAGAACTTTTATTTTAGCACACAGACTCCATTGGGCCCCACCCTGCAGCCCTTGGGGATAGGGATGACTCAAAATAGGGTTATAATTCAAATCAAGTTATCAACATGTAATATTCAAAGTATCATTTGCCATTATAAACCATAACACATTTTGCCCACCCCCTCCTTTCCCAGGGGGAAGCGCGAGACCCCAGGGTCATGAAATTTACAATTTTGGTAAAGCACCTTAAGACCCTTCCATTTATGAAGAGTATTTGATTCTACCATATCTGGGTCTTGAGAAGAAGATTTTTGAAATTTCAGTCAATTCAACCCTTTTTGGCCCCACCCATCAGCCCCGGGGGGTCAGTCAGGGATGATATGTGTATACCATCAAACTGCTATCCAATACGGATAATGCTAACCCAAATTGAATTACTTCCAATGGCAATTAAACAAATGTTGGTCCAAAAGGTGATTTCCCTAAATAAACTATAGTAAAATTTACCCACTCCCCAGGGGAAAACGTGAGACCCAAGGGTCATGAAATTCACAATTTTGGTAAAGCACCTTAAACCCTTCCATCTATAGGGAGTATTTGAATCAACCATATCTGGGTCTTGAGAAGAAGATTTTTGAAATTTCAGTCAATTAAACCCTTTTTGGCTCCACCCATCAGCCCCGGGGGGTCAGTCAGGGCTGATATGTGCATACTATCAAACTGCTACCCAATACTGATACTGCTAACCTAAATTGAATTACTTAATCGCCTTGTATACCTCGCCTTGTGTACCTCGCTTTGTATATCTCGCCTTGTGTACCTCGCTTTGTATATCCCACCTTGTGTGCCTCGCCTTGTGTACCTTGCCTTGTATACCTCTCTTTGTGTACCTCGCTTTGTATATCTCGCCTCGTGCACCTTCACTTTGTATATCTCACCTTGTGTGTCTCGCCTTGTGTACATGGCTATGAATACCTCACTTTGTTTACACCGCTTTGTATACCTCTCCTTGTGTACTTCGCGTTGTGTACCTCCATTTGGACGCACGCACTCGCGGACACACATGCACACACACACGTAAACAAACATATACCTGTTTTCATAGCATTGAAGCAACACTTCCTTAACAAGCATTGAATTAATAAGTGAGAACTTTTACGTATCGTAAAGATAGATGAATTATTAAAAACAAACACCTTGAGAACTATTGAAGTTTGAAATAAATTGAATATAGTCATTGTCAATAATTGTAAAGGAACGATAATTTACTAATAAAATGAGGTCACTGACGCTGTCTTATCAAAGAGAGATATACCTTAAGATATCTACCATTTTGTCTAAATCAATTTGATTTACCATGCTGAAGAATGGTTGATGACTCCCACCGAAGTAGAAATGTAGACTACCAACACTTTTAAAATTAAAAGTGCGTAACTATTTACGTAGTATTACCAATTAATTGATTTGAACAAGTTATGTACGTTTTTTTGGCGGGGAGATTTAAGAATGAGTTATTTCAGAACTACCTCTGATTTAATGGTACTGAGAAATGGTAATCCAATACAAACGAAGCGGGTCCGCGTCCTTATAGTTAGCTTTTTTTTAATGATGCATCAAAGAATGAAATGACATTTGACGGAATAAACACAAGTTACTAAACAATTGTGATATATTTCATCAGGGGTATGGAATGACCAGGGCGCGAATTGACAAAATCAACTAACCAATTATAAATTATATCACCAAGGAAATGAAATGACAATGGAATGGCCCAACATGACAAAAATCAACTAACCAAATATAATTCATATCACCAGGGGAATGGAATGACAATGGAATGGCCCTAATTGACAAAATCAACTAACTAATTATAATTAATATCATCAGGGGAATGGAATGACATTGGAATGGCCCTAATTGACAAAATCAACTAACCAATTATAATAAATATCATCAGGGGAATTGAATGACATTGGAATGGCCCTAATTGACAAAATCAACTAACCAATTATAATTAATATCATCAGGGGAGTGAAATGACATTGGAATGGCCCTAATTGACAAATCAACTCACTAATTATAATTAATATCACCAGGGAAACGGAATGACAATGGAATGGCCCTAATTGACAAATCAACTAACCAATTATAATTAATATCATCAGGGGAGTGAAATGACATTGGAATGTCCCTAATTGACAAATCAACTAACTAATTATAATTAATATCACCAGGGAAACGGAATGTAAATGGAATGGCCCTAATTGACAAATCAACTAACCAATTATAATTAATATCATCAGGGGAATTGAATGACAATGGAATGGCCCTAATTAACAAAATCAACTAACTAATTATATTTAATATCATCAGGGGAATGGAATGACAATAGAATGGCCCTAATTGACAAATCAACTAACTAGTTATAATTAATATCACCAGGGAAACGGAATGTAAATGGAATGGCCCTAATTGACAAATCAACTAACTAACTAACTAATTATAATTAATATCACCAGGGAAACGGAATGTAAATGGAATGGCCCTAATTGACAAATCAACTAACTAGTTATAATTAATATCACCAGGGAAACGGAATGGCAATGGAATGGCCCTAATTGACAAATCAACTAACTAATTATAATTAATATCACCAGGGGAATGGAATGACAATGGAATGGCCCTAATTAACAAAATCAACGAACTAATTATAATTAATATCATCAGGGGAATGGAATGACATTGGAATGGCCCTAATTGACAAAATCAACTAACCAATTATAATTAATATCATCAGGGGAATTGAATGACAATGGAATGGCCCTAATTAACAAAATCAACTAACTAATTATATTTAATATCATCAGGGGAATGGAATGACAATAGAATGGCCCTAATTGACAAATCAACTAACTAGTTATAATTAATATCACCAGGGAAACGGAATGACAATGGAATGGCCCTAATTGACAAATCAACTAACCAATTATAATTAATATCATCAGGGGAGTGAAATGACATTGGAATGGCCCTAATTGACAAATCAACTAACTAATTATAATTAATATCATCAGGGGAATTGAATGACATTAGAATGGCCCTAATTGACAAATCAACTCACTAATTATAATTAATATCACCAGGGAAACTGAATGACAATGGAATGGCCCTAATTGACAAATCAACTCACTAATTATAATTAATATCACCAGGGGAATGGAATGACAATGGAATGACAATGGAATGACCCTAATTAACAAAATCAACTAACTAATTATAATTAATATCATCAGGGGAATGGAATGACATTAGAATGGCCCAACATGACAAAATTAATAACTAATTTATAATTAATATCACCAGGGGAATGGAATGACAATGGAATGACAATGGAATGACCCTAATTAACAAAATCAACTAACTAATTATAATTAATATCACCACGGAAACGGAATGACAATGGAATGGCCCTAATTGACAAATCAACTAACTAGTTATAATTAATATCATCAGGGGAGTGAAATGACATTGGCATGGCCCTAATTGACAAATCAACTAACTAATTATAATTAATATCACCAGGGAAACGGAATGACAATGGAATGGCCCTAATTGACAAATCAACTAACTA